>NC_041385.1:266194984-266196794 GCF_002162155.2 Triticum dicoccoides | reverse complement strand
GTCTTCGTGCCGCCGCCGCCTCCACCAGCCGGCGAGCTACGGGACGAGCAGCCAGTGGCGCCGGCGGTGCCACCGGTCGAGACCGTGGTGGCAACGGTCCTGGTTCCCGCGGTCCGCATTCCCACGTGCCGCTATCTGGAGAAGGCGGCCTCGGCGCCGCGGCCGCAGGAGATCGGCTCCTCGAGCTCGTCGGCCCTTGACACCGAGGCGACCAGTGCCGCGCCCGTGGGCTAGGTACGTGGGGGCGGAACTGGCGCCCTGAACGAGGCGTCCCTTGACGTCCAGGCCAAGCTCCGGGCGGAGGCAGTGGCACTCAAGCGCTGCAACGAGGCCTACTTGGAGTCGCGCACCGCCATCAGAGTAAGCTGTCTTTTGGTTTTCTCTCCGAATGTTCTTCTTTGCTTCTTTCGTGGGGGCGCGCAAGTGCACCCACTGGGTGTAGTCCCCAAGTTCCGTGCCGGCTGCTGAGCAGGCGGGTCGGAACTTTAACTTGTACTCGCCGATTGCTGATTTTCGCTTTGTTGTTTCTTCTACAGGATTATCATAACCTCCACGCGACCGCCTACAACTCCATGGTTCGGGAGCTGGAGGCGCAGACGGCCCATCTTGCCGAAAGCCGGCATAAGTCTCTTTCTTCTTTCTTCGTGGGGGCGCGCTGGCGCACCCGCGGGCTGTAGTCCCCGAGCTTCGGGCCGACTATTGAGCAGTCGGGCCGAATCTCCTCAGTTGTTCTTTTTTTCCTTGTTGGCTACTTCTTTTCCGCGGGGGCGCGCTGGCGCGCCTGCAGGCTGTTGTCCCCGAGGTTGGGACGACTGTTGAGCAGCCGGGCCAAATCTCCTCGGTTATTTCTTTCCTTTATCTTGTCCGCTTGCCTGATGCCTTCTTCTTTTCTTTCTTTCTTCAGAGGCTAATGCCGATCCGCAGCAGCAGCTCGGCGAAGCCAAGACCGCCCTTCGTGGCAAGGAGGCAGAGTGCAGCAAGCTGGCAGTGGAGCGGGGCCACCTGGCCGCCCAACTTGCCGAACAGGCGGAAAACCTCAAGGCGGCCCAGCTAAAGGTGGAGACGGCGGAGACCAGCCTCCTTGCCGAGTTTGAGCTCGAGCGCTCTGCCTGGGCCGATAAGGAGGCCTAGGTGAGGGCCTGCTTCAGCAGCATTGAGGACTTGGTCGATGGTAAGCCCTATTCTCTTAGTTTCTTGCCTTGAGTTATCAGTCCTTGCTTATAGCCTTCGCCTTTTTCTTCCTCTGCCCGGACAGACTTCTTCCCAGGCCATTCTGTAGCCGCCACCCAGATGATCGAGGCCCAGCGCGAGGAGTGAAGGGCAGAGGGTGTGCAGATCGCCGCTGATGCCCCCCGGACCCTTGGTGAACAGATCCTCAGCATTCAGGCCCGGCTTCGGCCTGCTCACCGCTTGCTGCGTCGCCTGCAGCGTATTGGAGCCCAGGAGGTCTCCGCCCTCTGGCCAGGCTTGCCGGCCCCACGCACCCCAAGTCGGACTGCCAACTGGGTGGAGGTGGCCGCCGGCCGCCTGGAAGCGCGGAAGGGCTCAGCAGCCCGGGCAGGAGCACGCCGGGCCTTGGGATTCGTCAAGGCGTGGTACCCTAGGCTAGATCTAGCCCAATTAACCACGTTCCTACTGGAGGCGCAGGAGGAGCTGGCAGCGGTGGGAGCTGAGCTTGTCAGCAGGGCAGCGGCGATCGCCGACTTCACCGACACCAGTGTCTTCGTCCCGGAGGTGGTCGAGGAAGGCGGTGAAGCTCCGCATGAATGGCTTGGGCTAAACCCAGAAGACAGCAAAGACTCCGCTGAAT
>NC_041385.1:266145486-266194666 GCF_002162155.2 Triticum dicoccoides | reverse complement strand
GAAGACGAGAGCGACGTCGACATGCCGGAGGTCGGGGCGGACGGTCAGCCCCAACCTGACCGGGCCTCAAGCAACGAGCCACGCACCGAGGTGCCGCCCGCTACTGGAGGCGTTCAAGTGGGGGCAGACCTGCCGCCCGTTCCTCCGACGGATGCTACTGACTCCATCCTCCAGCACTCCAACGCTCCGCCTGCTGCCGGCGATCCCTCTGCTCAGACGGAGCCGCCTGCCGCGCCAGGTGGCGCGGACGACTCCAACGTTCAGTGGGAGCCCTTGGCCACGCCATCCGGCATCGGCCAACCGGAGCTCTCTGTCGCGCCAACCGGCACCGCCCAGCCGGAGTCCTCTGCTGCGCCTTAGGATTTTAACTGTTTTCTTCTTGCTACTTTGAACACTTTGGTTAAATTCGCAAAATTCCACCCGTGTGGTGTATATCAAACTCTGTTTGAATGCTGGCCAGAGGCCTTTATCCATGTAAAAATATTTTATCATCACTTATGCTTACTGTGCCGACCTCCACTCTTCTTTCCTTTTTCTCCTTGGTTTTTTCCTTTGCCGCCGACCCTTTGGCTTTGCTTTCACCGGCCAGGCGGCCGCTCTGCGGACCGTCGCTGGTTTGAGTGTTCCAGCCGTTTGTGAGGGGGGCTAGGTTTTAACCATTCAGAGATTCGGGTAGTAAGGTGGAGGCCGGCCGTCTGGCCGCCAAGCAGCGAGATGGCTAGGCGCGATGGCGCGTGCTACTATATGCGCTTCCCTCCTTAGTCATTTTTTCATGTGGGGCACCTCTTTGCGACCTTTGCCCGCCATGCAGTCGCTCTACGAGCTGTGGCTTCTGACAAAGGAAGCTTTGGTGCCGGCACACTACTTGTCCGGCTGCAGGGGGCGATATATTGTAGAAGGCGGCGAGGCTCCGGGCCGACTGGTCGAATCCGGTGCCAGGCGGAAGAAAAAGACTATACATTCTCATAGGCATGATACTTATCATATAGATAAAAGAGGGCAGTCCCCGAGCTCTTCTCGGGGGACCCGGAGTCTTTATACATAGTACAAAAGGTAGCGTGATACATACTGCTTTCAACTGTAAAACCTTCGGAGGGGGTTTGCGTTCCACGGCCTCTCTGTTTCTTTGCCTGAATCATCTCTCTTGCGCGCTCTGGGCTTCTGGGCATCGATCAGATAGTCGGCATCGTTGCCCAACACCTTACTGATGATAAAAGGGCCTTCCCAAGGTGCCGAGAGCTTGTGCTGTCCGGCTGTTCGCTGGATCAGCCGAAGCACAAGGTCTCCCTCCAGGAAGGACCTTGGCTTCACCTTGCGGTTGTAGTATCGGCGCAGGCTCTGCTGGTAGATGGCCGACCTGCTGAGATGCCAACAGCCGGCCCTCTTCCAGCAAGTCGACACCGTCTTCTCGTGCCTCCTTGGCGTCCGCCTCGGTGTACATGGTGACCCTTGGGGAGTCGAATTCGATATCCGTCGGGATGACAGCTTCGGCACCGTAGACGAGGAAGAAAGGAGTGAAGCCTGTTGATTTGTTTGGAGTTGTGCGCAAGCTCCAGAGGACGGCCGACAGCTCGTCGAGCCAGCAGCCGGCCCAACGCTCCAGAGGCTCGACCAGTCGAGGCTTGAGGTCGGACAAAATGAGGCCGTTTGCGTGTTCCACCTGGCCGTTTGACTGGGGGTGGGCAACGGACACTAAGTCCAGACGGATGCCCTGTGTTGCGCAAAAATGGGCCAAGGCTCCCTAGGCGAAGTTGGTGCCGTTGTCGGTGATGATACTGTGCGGCATGCCATACCGCGTGGTGATGTCGGCGATGAAGGTCACGGCAGTCGGCCCATTCAGCTTCTTGATTGGTTTTGCCTCTATCCACATGGTAAACTTGTCCACCGCAACTAGCAAGTGAGTCAAGCCACCGCGGGCCGTCTTGAATGGTCCCACAATATCCAATCCCCGCACGACAAAGGGCCAGGCTATGGGAATGGTCTTGAGTGCAGAAGCCGGCATGTGTGGCTTGTAGCGGAACCTCTGGCACCCTTGACACTTCTGAACTAGCTCCTTGGCCTCTTCCAGGGCAGTGGGCCAGAAGAACCCATGGCGGAAAGCTTTGGCCACCAGGCTCTTGAAGCCGCATGGTGGCCACATTCGCCCGGATGGATATCTTTGAGTATTGCTTGGCCTTGGTCCGACTCCACACACCGCTGATAAACCCTGTTACACTTTGTCGCACCAGCTCTCTATTGATTATGGTGTAAGCTGCAACTCGCCTCGGCACCTGTCGGGATGAGACTTAATCGGTTGGCAGCTCTTTATTCACCAAGAACTTGAGGATTGACTGGGCCCATGAGGGCGCCGCTATTTCTTCGACTGCGACTACTGCAACTTGAATGAGGGCAGCTGGGAGGGGCGGCGGGTTGGCAGCTGCTTCCGCCTGCTGTGTTGGAGAAGTCCCCGGGCCGACTGCTGAAGTCCTCGGGCCGGGTTCTGAAGTCCCCAGGCCGGGCGCGGCTGTAGCAGTCCCCGGGCCGCTTGTTGGGGTCCCTGTGCCGGCCTCTGGGGCCCTGAAGTCGGATCCGACTGCTTCGGGAAGGGCCGGCACAAAGATGGAGTCTGAATCAGGAGACGGCTTGACAGATGGCTTCAGAAGGCGGCGTAGGGCGACGCCGGCTGGTATTGCTTGTCGGGTGGAGCTAATCCGTGCCAGAGCATCTGCTTGCTCGTTGTCGTTTCCTGGCACGTGAAGGAACTCGCACCCATCAAAGTATCCGCTGAGTTGCTGCACGAGGAAGCGGTATCTTGCCATGTCTGCATCCTTGGCGTCCCAGTCGCCTGACGACTGCTGGACCACCAAGTCGGAGTCACCATAGCACAGGATCCGACAGATGCCGAGTTCCTTGGCAAGCCGGAGCCCATGTATGAGTGCCTCATATTCTGCTACGTTGTTGGAGGCGGCGAAGTGGACTTGCAACACATATTTGAGCTTGTCCCCTTTGGGAGAGGTGAGGACGACGCCGGCTCCCAGGCCAGTGCGCATTTTCGAGCCATCGAAATGCATCCGCCAATGAGTGGAGTCTGGTGCAGGCGGCAAATATTGGGTCTCGGCCCAATCGACGAGGAAGTCGTCCAACACTTGTGATTTGATGGCGGTGCGAGGCTGGTCGTAGATGGTGTAAGGGGCCAGATCAGTGGCCCACTTGGCCACTCGGCCAGAGGCGTCTCGGCTCCCGATGATCTCAGTGAGTGGAGCTGTGCAAACAACAGTTATTGGGTGCTCTTGGAAGTAGGGCTTCAGCTTCTTGGCGGCGAAGTGCATGCCGTAACACATCTTCTGGTAGTGGGGGTAGTTTTGCTTGGAGGCGGACAATACTTCGCTTAAATAATACACCGGTCTCTGGACCGGCAATGCTTTGTCCTTCTCCTTGCGCTCTACCACCATGACTATGCTGACAACTCGATTGGTGGCTGCAATGTAGAGGAGCATGGGCTCCTTCTCAGTCGGAGCCGCCAGGATAGGCGGGGTTGACAACATCTTCTTGAGTTGGAGAAATGCTTCGTCCGCCTTGTCGTTCCACTCGAAAAAGTGGTCTTCTTCATGAGTTGGTACAGGGGAAGGGCCTTCTCACCCAGCCGACTGATGAAATGGCTGACTGACGCCGAGCAGCCGGTGAATTTCTGCACGTCCAGCAGTCGGGTGGGCACTTTCATCATCTCAATTGCTTTGATCTTGACGGGATTGCACTCTATGCCGCACTCTGAGACCAGGAAACCGAGGAGCTGGCCGGCTAGTACTCCGAAGACACATTTCTCCGGGTTGAGCTTGATCTGGAATCGGCGCAGGTTCTCGAAGGTCTCCTTGAGTTCCTCCAGCAGCGTGCCATGCTTCTCCGTCTTCACCACCACATCATCCACATATACATGGGCATTTCTGCCGAGTTGCTTGAGGAGGCACTTCTGCATGCAACGCTGGAACGTGGTGCCGGCGTTTCTCAAGCCGAATGTCATGGTCAGGTAGCAGAAGGCTACAAATGGCGTGATGAAGGCGGTCTTCAGTCTGTCGGCCGGGTTCAGTTTTATCTGGTGATACCCAGAGTATGCATCCAAGAAACTCAACAGCTCGCATCCGGCTATGGAGTCTATTACTTGATCAATCCTTGGTAGAGCAAAGGGATCTTCAGGGCAGGCTTTGTTGAGGCTGGTGTAGTCAATGCACATGCGCCACTGCTTGTTCTTTTTCAACACTAGGACTGTGTTGGCCAGCCACTCTGGAAAGAATACTTCCATAATGAATCCAGCTGCTAGGAGCCGGACTATCTCTTCTCCGACAACTCTTCTCTTCTCTTTTGACAGGCGGTGCAAGGGCTGCCTGACCGGCTTGACGTCAGGTCGGACATGTAGCTTATGCTCGGCGAAATCCGTCGGGACACCTGGCATGTCTTTGGGAGACCATGCAAAGATATCCCGATTCTCACGGAGGAAATCGACGAGCTCGCTTTCCTATTTGCTGTCAAGGCATGTGCCTACGACAGCGTGCCTCTCTAGGTGCTCTGGGTCGATGGGTATTTTCTTTGTTTCCTTGGCCGGCTTGAACGAGCCCTCAGCCTCCGACTCCTGGGGGATGGGTGACATTTCCGGCTTCTTGCCTGCTAACGCCACCACCCGGTCAAGGAGCCGCTTCTCGGCAGCGATCACGAGGGACTCGGCCAGCCTGCTGCTATCCGTAGCACAGGCGATCAATCTCTTGTAGTCTCCGACTACTATTAGGATTCCCTTGGTACTCGGCATCTTCATCTTGAGGTAGGCATAGTGGGGGACCTCCATGAACCTGGCAAGAGCAGGCCGGCCAAGCAGGGCATGGTAGGGGCTCTCAAGGTCCACCACTTCAAACCAAACTGACTCTCGGCGGAAGTGATTCTTGTCTCCGAAGAGGACATCAATCTGGGTCTTGCCGATTGGTGAGCAGGAAAGGCCAGGGACTATGCCATGGAAAATAGTCCGACTGGGGGTGAGCTGCGTCTGCTTGATTCCCAATTTCTCCATTGTGTCACGGTACATGATATTGATGTTGCTGCCGCCATCTATCAGGATTCTGGAGAAACGGGCAGCCCGCCTCTCCGTTGCAAGGGTTGCTTCTAAGACCAGGGCATACGAACCAGGGGAAGGCATCACTTCTGGGTGGCCGGCCCTCCTCCAACTGATAGGCTTCTCGGACCAATGCATGAACTCTGGAGTACTGGAGGCCACTGCTTGCACTTCTTGTTGTTGTTGCTGTCTGTTGTGCCTGTCATCAGCCACGCTGGTAAACACAACGTAGGCTCCATGCTCCTTCGGGTACTCGTCTTGTATGGCGCCGACTGGCCGGGCCGCCGGCTGCTGGGGCTGAGGAGGCGGCGGTCCGGCAGGCGGAGGAGGCGGGAGTCCATCTCCCTTGGCAATTCTGGTGAGCCAGTGACACTTGCGAGTGGTGTGGTTGGAGGGCTTCGCGCCGCTATGGAACTTGCAAGGTGCATCCAAGGTTTGCTCGTAAGAGAAAGCAGGCAACCAATTGGTATTGCCGCCCTTCTGCCGCTTGGGGGCCGGCTGCCCTTCCGGCTGCTGGTCCTCGACCGTCGCCACCTGCCGGTTGGTGGAAGCTGGGTGGGTGGCCTTCCGCTTGTGATCTCTTGGTTGCTGTAGCCGACTGGTGTCACCAGCCGGGGTCCGAGGGGCCTGAGGGGCCACCTTGCCAGACGCATAAACCAGGATTTCCGCCTTCATGGAGGAGTCGGCCATGGCATGCTTGTCGGCGATGACCAGCAGCTCATCGAGGGTCTCGGGCTCGTCGCAGAGGAGTCGGTGCTTGAGGAGGGTGCCCTCTCGGCACCCGTCAGTGAAGTACTCTATCACCTGCACCTCGTGCACGCCTTCGCAGGAATTGCGCAGCTCGGTCCAGCGCGTGAGGTAGTCGCGAGTCGACACCGTGGGCCCTTGGACGCACAAGGAGAGCTGTCGGGGCTTGGGAGCCCTCTTGTAGGTGCTGGTGAAGTTGCGGATGAAGACCTCGGTGAAATCAACCCAGCTGTTGATGCTGTGGGGCTTCAGGCTGTTGAGACACGTCCAGGCTGTGCCCTGAAGCATGAGCAGGACGTACTTCACGGCAACGCGCTTGTTGCCGTTCGCTATACTGATGGCTGTGGAGTAGTCGACCAGCCAGTCCTCCGGCTTCATGGAGCCGGTGTACTTGGGTGTGTCTCGCGGGAGGGTGAACCCTTTAGGGAAGGGCTCATCTCGGATTTGGGGGCCGAAATAGGGCAGACCCAGCGCATCTTCTTCTTCGAGCGCCACAGATCGGTTGAGATGATCGATCCGATGGCGAGCATCATTCTCTCTGACTCCCTCCCGATGGCCAAGGCGGTCGCCAAGTGTCGGATGCGTGACAGGAGGCAGGGTGGGGTATCTTGCTCCACGAGGCGGGGGAGTTGGCAGGTCGCCTCGCCGCTCTACTGCGCGAGGGCGGCCGTCCTCGTCCCGCTCGATGGAGAGGTGTGCCTGACTATGGCTGGCAGCCGACTCGTTGCCCTCTCCTCCGCGGGCGCCACTAGTCGGCGTCCGGGAGGTCGCCCCATGATCTCGGCGTGGAGGCGGCTCGTTCTTTCTTCCGGGTAGGACTTCGGCGCGGCAGGCGGCCTCGTGCTGCGCGGCTGCCGTGTCTAGGAGCTGCTGGACTCGCTCCGTCCTGAGGCGGCGCTCGTCGCCGTCGCATTTGTCCAGCTCATCCATTACCGCCTGGGCGGCCCGGATGTTTTCCGCAGGCGTGGCGTAGACGGGGCGCTCTGCCCCGAACATGCTGGCGACAGTCGCGCCATGCTGCCGAACTGTGCCGAGGTGGCTAGGCCCCTCAGGAGCCGGCGTGCTCCTGTGGCCCGGTCCATCTCGCGCCGATAGGCGTCCGAAAGCCGGCACATGCTGGCCAGGCGGCCAGCATTTTCGAGAAGCTGGAGGCGGCGTGCCTCCAGCACCTTAGCGTCCGCGCCCTCGAGAATGGGCGCCGTGAGGTCGCGCAGAGCGGCGTCGAGGGGATCTTGAGTATGCCCGTCCGAGTGCCCCTCGCTGTTGATGACGAGTACCTCCGTGACGGTGCACCCGCCGCTGTACTCGCGAGGAGGTGGCTCGTTGTAGACCACCAAGTTGGTGGGGAACGCGTCGAGCGACGCCGTGTCGGAGTCGACGATCATCGGATCGGTCGAGCCGACGGACTCCAGGTCCGCAGCAGGCTCGCTGGCGACATGGAGCTGGTCGAGGAGGTTGACGAGGCAGCTCTCAGGGCAGCTTGTGCCCGCGTCAGAGGCCGGCTCGTCGGAGAGGTCCATCTCGCCGACGAGGTCGGTGAGGCAGCTTGCCACGCAGGCGATCTCCGCGCCATGCAGCGCGTCGGGGCTGACACTGTCGGGCGTGCTGGGTTGGCTTTGCTCGCAGGAAGGAACAGGGTTCCCGTCTAAAGCAGATCTCCGGGAGACGGTGCACCTCGCCCCATGGTGGGCGTCAAATGTCGGGGATTGGGTGCGACATATGCCAATGGATGGCTTATCATGGTGGGAGCGAGTAGAACGTCGCCGGTGCCTGGAAGCAGGATGAGGCGTAGACACGTACGCCGGCAAACTTTACCCAGGTTCGGGGCTCTCCGTGGAGATAATACCCCTACTCCTGCTCTGCGGGGTCTCT
Source organism: Triticum dicoccoides (assembly GCF_002162155.2). Lineage (NCBI taxonomy): Eukaryota > Viridiplantae > Streptophyta > Magnoliopsida > Poales > Poaceae > Triticum > Triticum dicoccoides. The sequence goes on along the minus strand of NC_041385.1, from coordinate 266,186,973 downwards.
GCATTATCACTAAGGCACTAGTGATACAAAGTGCTCCTCGAGTTGTGTCTAGGGGTAGGAGAAGGCAAGGCTAGCTCTTCCTGGCCCTAGGTTTCTAGCTAGTTCTATCAGAGTGGGAACCCTTTGCATGGGTGGCCTGGGGGGTTTATATAGGCCTACCCCCCAGGGGTACAATGGTAATCTGGCCTACTGTCGGGCCCGGCTGTCAGTGTCTCCAGCCTCCGACTTCTCCTCCGACCACTGGGGCCCTCCGCATGGTGGGCCCTGCCGATTGGTCGATGGCTGTTCACTGTAGCCGTATCCCCAATGACGGGGGCTTGGTCATCTTAGCGTGGCTACAGTCCCACCGCCTGGTGGGAGGACACTATAGCCACACCTGTTCTTATCAGCTTAATGGCTTGCTCGCCTCGGGGCAAGGGACGGCCGCCTGCTGGAGGCCGGCCCCTCTCTGATCCGCCTGGTCGAACTTCCGCCGTCTTCCTTGGGGTCACTGTCCAATAGGGCCCGCCTCTGGCGGGCCGTACCGACAGACCGTCGTGGGGAACAAGGCTCCGCCTGCTAGGAGCTACGTCAGGGTAGATACGGCACAGTGCTCCGTCGTGCGGAGATCTCCGTCTGTACGGAGCACTGTAGCCACGCCCGTCTCGAGCGTGGGAAGCGACGTGCTTCATTGTAGCCATACTTCGTCTTGTACTCCTAACGGGAGCTCGGCCGTCCCGTAGTCGTGAAGTAGCCGCCTGCCTGTAGCCGCCCTCTCTGGAGGGTGGCCGCCAGGAGCCGGTCACTCGGAGCGTCTAGTCTTGGGTCACCCGCCCACTGGCAGCCGGCCGCTGAGCCAGCCGGCCTTAGAGGGCGGAGTTTCGGCTTGGGGCTCAGCTAGGTGGAGCTGGCCCAAAGTCTTGATAAATCTTGGGCCTCGGGTGAGCCTACCATGTGGCCCATTACTCTGACAACAACTCCGATATGATTGCTCGGTTGAGTGACTTGTTATTTAGAATCTCTAATGATGTTAGAGGTGTAGGAGATGATGCTTCCATGGTTCATACTCAGTTAGAACAAGTTGCTAAATCTCAAAGAGAGTTGCTTGATGAAATGAACAATAATATCAATGATCATGTTGTAAGAGTAATGACTAGAGGAGGCAGAATGACTCAGGGACCACTTTATCCTAAGGGACGCCCTAAAAGAATTGAACAAGACTCTCAAAGGATTAGCACTGTTACACTTAGTCCTTCTAAAAATAAAAATAAAAATAAAAATGATAGGACTTTGCATATCTCTAGTGAACCTGCAATAGAAAAACCTCCTGAAGATAATGATGATGTTTCTATCTCTGATGCTGAAACTCAATCTGGTAATGAACATTCACCTAGTGATAATGAAAAAGGTAATGATGATGTTCATGAAGACACTCAACCAAACAATGATAAAGAACCAGACAATGATGTTGAGATAAAACCGACTATTGATCTTGATAACCCACAACCTAAAAATAAAAGATATGATAACATAGACTTTGTTGCTAGAAAACATGGTAAAGAAAGAGAACCATGGGTTCAAAAACCCATGCCCTTTCCACGCAAACCAACTAAAAATAAAGATGATGAAGAATTTGAACGCTTTGTTGAAATTGCTTGACTGATATTTTAAATATGACCCCTTATGCAAAGTACATGAAAGACATCATGACTAAGAAAAGAAAGATACCGGAAGCTGAAATCTCCACCATGCTTGCTAACTATTATTCTTTTAAGGATGGAGTACCTAAAAAAGTTGGAGATCCGGGGATACCAACTATACCTTGCTCCATCAAAAGAAATTTTGTTAAAACTGCTTTGTGTGATGTAAGAGTTGGTGTTAGTGTTATGCCTTTCTCTTTATACAAAAGACTTGATTTGAATAAACTCACACCTACTGAAATATCTTTGCAAATGGCTGATAAATCAACTGCCATACCTATTGGTATTTGTGAGGATGTGCCCGTTGTTGTTGCAAATGTTACCATCCTAACAAACTTTGTTATACTTGAGATGCCCGAGGATGACAACATGTCGATTATCCTTGGTAGACCCTTTTTGAATACTATAGGTGCTGTTATTGATTGCAATAAAAGCAAGATCACTTTTCATATCAAATGGTAATGAGCATACGATGCATTTTCCAAAGAAACAATTCGAAGTGAATGGTATTAATGTTATTGAAAAATCTCCGACAATCACTATTGGAAGTTTTCAACTACCTCTTCCTACCGCCAAAAAGAAATATGACATACTTATTGTTGGGGACATGCATATCCCCTGAGGTAACTTAGTGTTTTACGAAGGTTCTCCAGTTTCATGCTAATCGAAGGTGGTTGTTAATAAGACTTGATCAACCTTATTAATGGATCATTTTTGAGAAGTATGAAGTTGATGAATTTAGTAAGCACTACCTTCTGTCCATATCTTTTGTTTCCTATTATTCTTAGTTAAATAAAATAAAATGCCATGTTTATCCTATTTTCTGGATTTTATGTGCAATAAAAAATGATCCAAAAATAAAAGTGCTCAGAATGCCCTGAAAATTTAATATGATTTTTCTGAATATTTCTGAATTTTTAGTGCAAATAACATTAGAGGGGGGTGCACCTGGTGGGCACAACCCACCTAGTCGCGCCAGCAGCCCGAGGCACACCCTGGTGGGTTGTGGTCCTCATGTGCCATCTCACTTATCTCTTTAGCCCATGTCATCTCCTACCTCCAGAAAAAAATCACTATTGCTCTCTCTCTCTCACGTGTTCTTGCTCTCAAACCCACGGATGTTGATCTCTTTGCTCGAAGCTCCATTTCCAAAACTATTTTGGGGGATTGCTACTTGGTTTGTGACTCCTCCATTGCTCCTATTAGTTTTGCTTTAGTGGATTATATTTTGAATAATTTGCTACTCTTGATGTTGCTGTAGATGAGCTTGCATGTTGAATTCTTAGGGTTGTAAGTAGTTTAAATGCTTGATATGGCCTCTATGCATCTCTATGAGTAGTTGCTATCAATCTTGTGAAGTTTTGTTGACAAAAATTTTGTGGGCTAAAATAGGAATAAGATGAGTTTCTTTAGGAGTTCTTCGAGGAGGAGGTTTTCAAAGGCGTCATCTAGCAGTGGCTCGGTGCGTCGCTTGTATGTTGAACCAAGTGCAAGTTTGATACGGGAAGCAGCTAGCAAATCCTCCCTATGGCCATGCAATGATTTTATGGTGAGTGCAAGTATTAGAGAAGAATTTGAGTAATATGCTCATAACGCCGAGCTCGGTCCCTGCATTGAAGATGAGTGCAACAAACATCTCAGCCTCACAGAATCGTTTACTAAAGAATTTAAATTTCATCCTCGTGAGTGTAGAGTTTTGTTTAAACTGTATGACCGTCAATTTACCTTGCCTCTAGAGACGTTTTGCTAATATCTGCAAAATTCCATTTTGGGGTTCGTAAACGAATCACCAAGGTCTGAGTATGAGACATTCCAGACTAGCCTTTGTTATGGAGAGGATAGAGGAGTGACACAAGGTAGAATAAAGAGTATTCACTTCCCATCAATTCAATACTTTGCATTATATAATGGAAAATGTATCGTAGGCAAACAGGACTATAGCACATTGTGTGGTCCTGACTTGAGCCTCATACACACTTCCCTCACTGGTATCCAATGTTATAACCTTGGAGCGATTGTTGCACGTAGGTTGTAACACAACACTGGTAGTGGTTATTTATGGTGGGATTTATGCCTCACGTTTAGAGCTGCATGTTTCACCTTGGCCAAATGACCCTATCTTACCTACTCAGTACTTACACTTTGAGGCCATGAAGCGCCATAAGTTTCTTAAGGGCAAAATCGATAACTACACTTATAACTTGCGGTTCAATATAGAATCCATTGTGCATACCTTTTTGCATGCACCTGCTCTCTTTGATTTTCACAGCAAAAGAATATGTTATGTTTCTGAGCGCGAGGCCCGTGTGCACAACGCGGAGGTTGCGGCTGCTCGGCGGGCTGAGGTGGTTGCACCAAGAGCCTCCATGAGATACCACTCTGACTACTACGCAGGCCGCGGATGCTGATTACCAAGCTAGGCCAAAATCCTAAGCTTGGGGGAGTACGTGTTTCCACCGACATTATATTCATGCTCACACATTTCATTCTAGTTCTTGGTGTTTACACTTTTTCATTGTATTATCCATGTTAAATTTATTTTTCTCGCTTTCTTCTTGTGTGTTTGAAAAACTTTGAGAAAACAAAAAATATATTTCTTGCTTCTTTTAGGTTTTTCTTTTCGGTTTAATTAGATGCAATATTAAAAAGAGAACCCAAAAATATTTCTCGATTCTTCTTCTTGCTTGTTGGGAGCTCTCCGTGTAAATAGTTTTTTTCTCGTTTTTGTTTTCTTCCTTTTAATTTGCTTTCTTCAAGAAAAACTAAAAACTCCAAAAATATTTTAGTGTGTTTCTCTGAACTTCTTTTCTTTTTATCGAGTCATACCAAGGAAAAGCCCATGATGAAAACATTGAGTGGCTCTCATGTGCATTATTGTCAGACTAACAAAGAGCCTGGATTGCTTTGTCTTCTCCTATTGAATAAAATGTTTGCAGATTCCAGTTTAGTCAACAACACTCTTGCACTATTATTATTTTCATATCATTCGGTCATGCAAATGAAAGGCAATAATGACGATATTTGATGAACTGGCCACGGCAGAGAGAAATGGGTATGAACTCGACTTGTCCTGTTTTTGTAAATATGTTTAACCTAGTATCCATGATTCAACCTATTATGCTCAAACATGTTTGCAATGACATTTAGAGATTATAGTTTATCATGCCATGCTTAGGTAGCTAGGAGTGGATAATGATTTATCTTGGATGTCAACATTGCGTTAAAATGATTGTGATGTAGTATGATGATATGGTATCCTCCTCTGAATGTTTCAAGTGGCTTGACTTGGCACATGTTTATGCATGTAGTTGAATCAAAACCAACATAGCCTCTATGATATTTATGTTCATGGTGTTCATATCCTACTCATGCTAGTATTCAATGTTCCTTATTCATAATGCATGTTCATGACCATTTTCGCTCTCTAGCTGGCCGCTTCTCAACCTATTTTCTAGCCTTTGCCTGTACTATGCAGAAATACCGCTTGTGCATAAAAATCCTAAAACCCAAGTTATTCCAGATGAGTCCACCATACCTACCTATATGCGGTATTACCCTGCCATTCTAAGTAAATTTGCATGTGCCACCTCTAAAAACTTCAAATAAATATCTGTTTTTGTGTGCCTGGATTGTTCATAGAGCGACAGGGGGTAGTCGGTATCTTCCATGCGAAGCGGGTTATTCTCGTGATGAGTGTTTATTCACTCATCCTTGCATGAGAGGGGCGGTAACAGGGATGCCTAGTCCCAAATTAAAAAATTGCAAATAATTAAACAAAACTCCCCCAGGACTGATGTTGGTATGGATGGTACCTGAGGATTCGGCTAGCCATGGAGTGTGTTTCTTGGTGGAGGGGGACTAAACCTTTACTTTTATCGCTAGGGAACCGCCACTAATGTGTTTAGCATGGAAGATATTGATAAATTTCGATCGTGAAGTAAACAGGAAGGGTGCATTTCCCAAAATTTAATTTGTCTTTGTTTTAAAAATCTGAGCTCTGGCACTGCTGCAAATCCCTGCTTCCCTCTGCGGAGAGACTATCTATTTACTTTTATGTTGAGTCATCTCCTTCTCAAATAAGCGCCAGATCTGAGAGAACTATTGTCATCCTCATGCATTGTGTATAGTTACTGTTGGACGCATCATAAATGGATCTTTTCTACCATGAATTACAATGTTTAGTCGCTTCTTGAACTTTGGAGATGCTCTGCATTTATGTTTTGCGGTCTTAGAAAGGGCTAGCGAGATACCACCGTTGTCATATTTCATCATGATTGTTTTGAAAAAGTGTTGGCATTTGAGATGTTTTATTATTGCTCGCTAGTTGATTATGCCGTTGATATGAGTTAATATAATTTTTAACAATTAATGTTTCCATGGTTAATCATGATCTTTCCTGAAAAATTGGGTGCTACTTAAGCTTATTTATGTAAACAAGAGCAAAAGAGTTTGTAAAAGTTTTTCTTTTTCAGTTTATCAACTGAATTGCTTGAGGACAAGCAAAGGTTTAAGCTTTGGGGAGTTGATACATCTCCGTCGTATCTACTTTTCCTAACGCTTTTCCTCTTGTTTTGGACTCTAATTTGCATCATTTGAATGAACCTAACCCGGACTGACGCTGTTTTCAGCAGAACTACCATGGTGTTGTTTTTGTGTAGAAATAAAAGTTCTCGGAGTGGAACGAAACTTTTTGGAGAATTATTTCAGAATAAAAGAAAAAACTAGAGCCAAGAACCACCGGATGGGGGCCCCTGGGCGCCCTGCTCCAAGCGCACCCGGGTGGGTTGTGCCCACCTGGTTGCCCCATAGACCATGATTCCAACTCAATAAATACCTATTTGTCCTGGAAAAAATGAGGGAAGAAGAATTATCTCACGATAGAGCCGCCGCCACCTCCTGTTCTTCATCAGGAGGCCAGACCTGTAGTCCATTTTAGGCTCCGGAGAGGGGGATCTTCGATCTTCGTCATCACCAGCCCTCCTTCGTCGCCAATTCCATGATGCTCCCCACCGGGAGTGAGTAATTCCTTTGTGGGCTCCCTGGTCGATGAGGAGTTGGATAAGATTCATCATGTAATTGATTTAGTTTTCTTAGGGCTTGATCCCTAGTATCCACTATGTTCTTAGATTGATGTTGTTATGACTTTGCCATGCTTAATGCATGTCACTTTGGGCACGGGTGCCATGATTTTAGATCTGAACCATTTATGTTATCTTCATTATATCTATGTTGTAGATCAATTCTTTCAAGTCATATTCACCTACTACGTGTTATGATTCGTAAACCCTAGAGTGACAATAGTCGGGATACTTTCCGGTGATGACCGTAGTTTGAGGAGTTCATGTATTCGCTATGTGTTAATGCTTTGCTCTATTTCTCTATTAAAAGGAGGACTTAGTTTCCCTTAGTTTCCATATGGACCCCGCTGCCATGGGAGGGTAGGACAAAAGATGTCATGCAAGTTCTTTTCATAAGCACGTATGACTATTTACGGAATACATGCCTACATTACATTTATGAACTGGAGCTAGTTTTGTATTGCCCTAGGTTTTAACGGTTATATGATGAATAACATCCAACGAATCCACTGATCCAATGCCAACGAATTTCCTACATATTGTTCTTGCTAAGTTAGTACTGCTGCTGTTACTGTCTCAACTTCTACAAAATCATTGCTATCACTGTTGCCGTTACTACTGTTGCTACCCCTACTATCAAAACTATCATACTACTGTGGTACTAATCACTTTGCTACAGATAGATACTAACAAATATTCTTTGGCTCCCCTTCTGTCGAATCTATAAAGTTGGGTTGAGTACTCTACCCTCGAAAATTGTTGCGATCCCCTATACTTGTGGGTTATCAAGAACCAAGGTATCAATCCAGTAGGAGGCACAAGCAAGTCCCCAATATATGCACCTGCACAAATGAACAAACACTTGCACACAACGTGAAAAGGGGTTGTTAATCCCTCCAGGGTCACGAACAAGAGTGAGATCTTATAGATATAGGTATAAAAGATAAACAAAAGAGCAAACTAAAGTAAATATAAATAAATTGCAGCAATCTATTTTAGGGTTTTTTGGTTTATAGATCTGAAAATATATGATGGAAAATAGATCCCGGGGCCATAGGTTTCACTAGAGGCTTCCCTCTTGAAAGAAAACATACGGTGGGTAAACAAATTACTATTGAGCAATTGATAGAAAAGTGCATAGTTATGAAGATATCTAAGACAATGATCATGAATATAGGCATCACGTCCGTGAGAAGTAGACCGACTCCTGCCTGCATTTACTACTATTACTCCACACATCGACCGCTATCCACCATGCATCTAGAGTATTAAGTTCATAAGAACGGAGTAACGCCTTAAGTAAGATGACATGATGTAGAGGGATAAACTCAAGCAATATGATATAAACCCCATCTTTTTATCCTTGATGGAAAAAATGCAATACGTGCCTCGCTACCCCTACTATGTCACTGGGTGAGGACACCGCAAGATTGAACCCAAAACTAAGCACCTCTCCCATTGCAAGAAAACCAATCTAGTTGGCCAAACCAAACCGATAGTTCTAAGAGAAATACAAAGATATCTTAATCATGCATAAAAGAGTTCAGAGAAGACTCAAATAATATTCATAGATAATCTGATCATAAATCCACAATTCACTGAATCTCAACAAACGCACCGCAAAATAATATTACATCGGATAGAAATCCAAGAACATCGAGGAGAACATTGTATTGAAGATCAAAGAGAGAGAAGAAGCCATCTAGATACTAGCTAGGGACCCTTAGGTCCATGGTAAACTACTCACGCATCATCGGAAGGGCATCAAGGTTGATGTAGAGGCCCTCCATCATCGAATCCCCCTTCGTCAGGGTGCCAGAAAAGGCCCCAAGATGGGATCTCACAGGAACAGAGGCTTGCGGCGGCAGAAAAGTTTTTTGGTGGATGCTTTTGATGTTGGGGGGAATATTTGAGAATATATAGAGGTGGAATTAGGGTTGGAGGACACCCGAGGGGCCCACAAGCCCTGAGGGCGCGCCCCCTCTAGGGAGCGCCCTAGAGGCTTGTGGCCTCCTCAGGACTCTTCTGGACCTCTCTTCAAGTCACGTAGGTGTCTTATAGTCCAAGAAAAATCATTGTAAAATTTTATTATGTTTGGACTCCGTTTGATATTCCTTTTCTGTAAATCTCAAAAACAAGGAAAAACAGAAACTGGCACTAGGATATGGGTTAATAAGTTAGTACCAAAAATAATATAAAATAGCATATTAATGCATATAAAACGTCCAAAATAGATAATATAATAGCATGGAACAGTCAAAAAATATAGATACGTTGGAGTCGTATCAAGAATTTGTCCGGTTTTCAAGGAGATGTCTTGTTTATCTATATTTGATTGGTAGGTTGGTTGCAGTGAGCATTTGTCTAGTTTTCAAGCATATGCCATGTTTATCTGTATTTCCTTGTTAGGTTGGTTGCAGTGAGACTCTGTCCAGTTTTCAATGGCTATATTTGGTTGTTATACTGATCATTTATGCCTTGTTTATTTCAGTCCTTCACAATGTGATGTTCATTTTGTGCAAGTCGAAACTGTGTCACTCGATTTCATTAATATCAGTTAGAACGGCTATATATGGTTCTAGTTATGCCTGATGTAGTTAAAACATCACCTTTATTTCAGTTTTTCACATTTATCCAGTGTGATGTTTAAACATGAGCTACGTTCTATCCATTTTCATCAATACCGGTTTGAATTGCAATATTTGATGGCTGTTAAGCCTGTTGTAGGTAACATTCCCTACCATTTTATATTCTCTTTAACAACATGCTGAAACCAACACATTCAAGCTATCATTTGGAGATGATGTTGTTTACCTTTGCTATATTTGTTGGATGTTAAGGTTGTTGTACTTATCATGCCTTTCCACTACTTATGAAGGACAACAACGGGAGTGGCCAGCATTTTCCGCCGAGGTTAGTTTCATCCCTCGGCTTGTACTCCCCCCGTCATTCCATGATGTAGTGCATATAGATCCAGGCCTGGACACTTGTTAGCTTCTAATATTGACTTGTTGCTTGTAGGTACATATGCCCTTGGCAAAGATCCACACATCGACCCTTTTTGCGTATGGGGCAATGAGATATTCATGAACAAGCATCAAGTGAGGAAACTGATAAGGATTATTAGCAAAAAGATACAAACGGTGGCAAGCAAATTTTTTTCTTTACACTCTATCCAACACAACAGTTAGTTGTAGGATGGTAACTACAAACTTTGTAGCCTTCTCTTTTTACTATCCACAATGAGTTCTTAGACAATAATGTCTGAATCTTTTTATTTACAATGGTTCCCAAAGCAGTTTACTCAAGATTACCTCGCAAAGTACATGATTGGTGGACACGCAATGAAGGCTAAAGTATTTCATCCAGACTACAATGAGCATCAAGAAGTCCTAATGAAGACAGTGAAGGATGGGCGGGCAACCATGCAAGGGGTTGGCCTAGAGTCATGCGCGCATTACTCATAGAGGAGGGCACAATATGGGCATTCCACTCACCTTCTCCAGCAACCAGAATGTCTTCCGCCTCTCTCTTTACAGTCTTTAGTACAATTGTAGTTCATCATTCTTTACTTGGTCCTTTTGTAGTTCTTCAGTATATGTACCTGTGCATCGAATTATGCATTCGTTGTTGAACGTATATTTTGTAATAAACATGGTTCGATATGAAATAAGTGGTTGCCTACTTTCAAATTCAAAATCTATGATTTTTAAATGCAGGGATTAAATTAGGGATTACACTACACACGGTTTGCAAAAGTAAAACGTCTGCGATAAACATGGAAATCAGACACGTTTCTTAGATCCACTACGTGTGCGATCAATCTCTACTGCACACACGATCAGCCAAGAAAAGCGTGTGAGGTTAGCAACAGCATCACACACAGGTCCTTCTTATTAAATGTTTGCGGAAGTCACCTTATCACACACGCTTGGCAATTATGGATTGTTTATGATGTTGTGCACATCACAAACGTTTGGTCATAGAAGAACACATGCGATAGGTCTTCATCTGACGCGGGTACAATGGATGAATCATGTGGAATATATTCAAGCTTCACATACAGTTTTATAGGGACAACTGTATGCACTCTTACATCGAATCGCATACAGCCGAGGAAAAGTAAACGTGTGTGATTGTCTGCTTATCGTACATGTTCTATAATTGTGAACTGTTTGTGATGGGTCGCGCATCGTAAACGTAGCACCACAGAATACCAGTCATGATGGCAATGCAAGCACAGACGAGTAGCAAGGATGCATCATTTGGGATATTCTAGATATTAGAAACAATTTTATAGGGACAACAATATGCATCATGGCTCCCTATCCCTAACGGTTTTTGGGTCATGTGGGAAGGACCTCCCCTATCGCGCACAAACTCACTTGGCGACGGTTTAAAATGCCATCATGGAAAGGGGTTATAATCTGTTTGTATAGCAGCTCGTTGTACCAGTGCAAGCCACGCCTTAGGCAAGCCACACTAGGGCCCCATATGACATACACACAAAAAGTGTGGCAAGATTCTCTTAGGCTTGCCAACTTGTGGCTCTCATTTTAAAGAACTAACCTTAGGCAAGTTTGGCAACACTATATGGCAAAGTGTGGCATTGCTAGGCCTAAAACCATACGACCATGTATTTGTTCTTCAAAACAAGAGCCACAAGTTGGCACGCCTAAGAGAATCTTGCCATGGTTTTTGAGTGTATGTGATGTGGGACCATAGTGCGGCTTGTCTAAGATGTGGCTTGAACCAAACACACACCTCAGTTGGTCAAACTTGCCTAACCTTAGGTGTGGCAACGATTGGCAAACTTTAGTCTCAAACCAAGATTGTTACCTTGATATTCTGATAATGTTTAGATATAAATAGAAGATCAGCCAGAAGAACAACAACACGGTAGAAGTTAACTGCAGTTAATCGGCTGATATTTGTAGAAATATAATAAGCTCCCTCTGCCCCATAATATAAGATGTTAATTCATCCAATATGTGAGTATATTGGACGTTATAAGATCTTATATAATGGAACGAAGGGAATGTTGTACTACATCATTGTGCAATTGATGTTTAGCTTCTAATATTAACTTGGTGTTTTAGGTACATATGTCATTGCCAAAGATCCATGCTTCGACCCTTTCTGCATATGGGGCAATGAGATATTGATGAACCAACATCAAGTGAGGAAACCGATAAAGGTTGTTAGTAAAATGGGTTAAAAGATGGCAATTAAACTATTTGTTTACACTTTATCCAAGACAACAGTGAACTGTAGCATGGTAAGTAAGAACTCTGCAACCTTCTTTTTACTTCCCATAAAGAGTTGTGTTAGATGACAATGTCTGAATCTTTTTTCCTTTGCAGTGGTTCCCGAAGCAGTTTACTCAAGATTACCTCTCAAACTACATGATTGCTGGGCATGCAAAGGTTAAAGTACTTCTACCAGAACACAATGACTATCTAGATGTCCTCATGAGTCAGGAAGACAGTGAAGGATGGGCGGTCGGCCATCACAAGGGGTTGGACTAGAGTCGTATGTGCCTTCTGCATGGAGGAGAGCACAATACGAGCATTCCGCTTCACCTTGTTCAGCAACCAGAATGTCTTTTGCATTGTTCTTTACCGTGTTTAATAGTACAAGTATACAACCCGGGTTCATCATTCTTTATTTGGTGCTTATGTAATTATTGAACATATGTACCTGCGAATCGAATAATGCATTGGTTGTTGAACCTGATGGATATGAATAAAGTTGTAGCCAACTTTCAATTTCAAATTCGGTAGAATTTTAAATAGCATCGATTAAATTAGGGTCAAAATATGCTCTGTATGTTGTTACGGCGCACATAGTCTGTAAAGCACAAAATTTGTGTGATATACATCATAATCTGACACAGTTTGCAGAGAGGAAACATGTGCGACCATGCACATAGTTGTTGTTTGAGAAGCATGTGTGATGTCAGACAATATCACAAATGGTGTGAGCAAACTAAATGTTTGTGATATTCTTCTTATCGTACACAGTTTACAATCATGAACTCTTTTGGATGTCATAAGCATTGTAAACGTTGCACCATGTAATAGCATGTGCGATAGTTATCCTGTACGACACTAGTACGATAGTCCGATGTTTCATAATCCTATCCGACACTCGTACAATGATTAGATTATCTTCTTAATTATAGATCACATACGGTTTGGGAGAAGTGAATGTGTGTGATAGTCTCCTTACCATACACGCTTCACAACCATGAACTATTTGTGATGGGGCGCACATCTTAAACGTTGCACCACCTAATAGCGTGTGGAATGGTAATGCCATCACACACGAGTAGCAAGGATAGAGCGTTTGGGATATTTGGTATATCACAAACAATTGTGTGACTAATCGTGTTTGGGATAGATGCGGGCATCGCATATGCTTTGTTCTGGAAAACGTATACATTCCTACTCCCTATTCCTGACGGTTTTTGGGTCATGTGGGAAGGACCCCCCTATCTCCCACACTGGCAAGGCGGCGGTTTAAAATTCCGTCACGGAAAGGGGTTAAAAACGGTTTGTATAGCATCTCGTTGTACCAGTGATTATAACAACACACGAGAAAGACCTTCCATATTTGTTTAATTATTGGACTTGGATGCTATGTGTGATGTTTGTTTTCTTTTATTTTGCATCATGTCATTAACTCCATATAAGCTTGAGATATTGTTTTCTTTTATTTATTAATGTGACTACAACTTCTTCTTCTTCCTCTTTGGTCATTCCATAAACCTCATGTCAACTTCCACCAAGTCTTGACCTTTTTCCTTTTGACCAAAAGTCAACTCCACAATTTCCTGAAGCAAGCTCTTCCAACTCCTTGTGATGGTCATTTTCACCAAGTTCATGCTCAACTCCCACTTATCCCAAACCCATGTTCAACTTGCATCAAGTCCATGCCAAGTTTCAAAATCCCCATTTTCCACTTTCAACTTTCTCATATTTAATTATTTAAATTTGACTTCTAGATTTAAGAGCTCAATTAATGTCCAACGTTTGCCCATAAATCTTATTAAATATGCAGGTTCACCTTTTAAAATGCCATCCCATTTGGAGTTCTTTTAAATGGGTTGCAAAATTAAAACAATTTGAATTATATTCAAACTTGTCCCATGTTTTATCTTTGAAATTTTCCCAAACCAATTTTATTAAACCAATCATAAATTTTTTGTTTCCAAGAAAATATCTTCCATGGGTAAATTTCATGTCTACCCCTATTTCCTTTCTCTCCAAGTCTATTTCAAAAAGAAATGGAATACCAAAAAAAAGAAAGGAGGAAGCCAGCCACCAGTGCGCACCAGCCCATCTCCCCCCTGTGGGTGTCCTGGATTAAAGGGTCCCAACCTGTACGGCCTATCATCTATGGACCAGGCTGATGACTCGTCGATTACTAGATAAAGGACTACCAAAGTTGTGGCCCTTGGCGTAAGATGCATGGAAACTTACAAAGACTTGGCGTGTACTTCAAGGAAAGATCTAGCGGTCAGCATGTTTATTCCTAGTTGGCAACCGACCATATGTGTGACCTAGGTACCTCCGGTGCATATATAAGCTGGAGGGTTTAGTATTTCGACGCATGACAACATGAGCCTTAGGGTTTAGAACACAATCATTCGATCTCAAGGTAGATCATCTTGTACTCTGTACTTCATCGAATCAATAAAATTAAAGTAGGATGTAGGGTTTTATCTCTTCGAAAGGGCCCGAACCTACATCGTCTCCCTCATCTCCTGTTACCATTGTTCCAAGACTCACAACTCGGGACCCCTACCAGAGATCCGCCGGTTTTAGCACCGACATTGGTGTCCCATGCAGTTCCTGTTGTATCGTCGCAAAGGATCAATGACTCATCTTCAGATCTACGATGACATTGGCTATGGGGGCATCTTTCTCCCTAGCCGGCTTTTTGCATTCTACAACATTCTCCTTCATGCGAACTCGGTCGGTCACCTCGGCCGAGTTGAAAGCTTCACCCCGGGTCAAGCATTCAGATTTGGGAATTTGTAATGCACTGCTGATTCCCGCAGCGATCTTACTCTCTCGGGTTGGATGTCAGATCTACTTGAGGACTACACGGACGTCGAAGTTTTAACCTCAGATTTAACCATGGATCCAAACCTCTTCTCAGTTCCCACCCTGGAATCGACTATGATCCCAAATCCAATCACACAATCACCATTCTAGGAGCCAACCCTGACTGTCCAACGCTCGTAGGTCAAGTCATAGGGCCCGCCAAGCATATTATAGGTTAGCCCCACCTACCGTCAAGAGATGGGCCTGACAAACCTCTCACTTTTAAATGAGATGCTTGATCGAATCCAGAACCTTGGGATTTTGGGCGAGCGGTCTTCGGTCTATGACCAGATCAGACGTAAAGTCGACGATAGGGAAATTTACACTCCACCCACTACTACTTGTGAACTACGTTGGGATTTCCCTGAAGAGGCGGGGATGATGCAGTATAGAAGAGATAAGTATTTCCCTCAATTATGAAACCATGGTTATCAATCCAGTAGAACTAAGCAACACTATGTAAAGAACACATGCACACAAACAATAAATACTTGCAACCCAACGCGTAGAGGGGTTGACAATCCCTCGATGGTATTGAGATAGATTAAATTGTATAGGATTTGATAAATAGATCTAACTAAAACAAAAAATAAAATAAATGAAAGAAAATTGCAGCAAGGTATTTTTAGGATTTGTATATGATAAAAGATAGACCCGGGGGCCATAGTTTTCACTAGGGGCTTCTCTCGAGAAAATAACATATGGTGGGTAAACAAATTATTGTTGGGCAATTGACAGAAAAGCAAATAATTATGATGATATCCAAGGCAATGATCATGTATATAGGCATCACGTCCAAGATTAGTAGACCAAAATGATTCTGCATCTACTTTTACTCCACACATCGACCGCTATCCATCATGCATCTAGTGTATTAAGTTAATGGAAAAACAGAGTAATGCATTAAGAAAGATGACATGATGTAGACAAGATAAACTTGCGTGTCATGTCTCTTTCTGTCACTAAGATTGAGCACTACAAGATTGTAGCCATCACAAAGCACATCTTCCCATGGCAAGATAAATCAATCTAGTTGGCCAAAGCAAACCAATAAATCAGAGAAGAAATATGAGGCTATAACAATCATGCATAAAAGAGTTAAAATAAAAATCAAACAATATTCATGGATAGATCTGATCATAAACTCACAATACATCGGATCCCAACAAACACACTGCAAAAAGTCATTACATCAAATAGATCTCCAAGAACATTGAGGCGGACATTGTATTGAAGATTAAAAAGAGAGAAGAAGTCATCTAGCTACTAACTACGGACCCGTAGGTCTATGGTAAACTACTCACGCATCATCGGAGGAGTAGCAAGGATGATAAAGAACCCCTCCATGATCATTGCCCCCTTGGTAGAGTGCCAGAAAAGGCCTCTAGATTGGATCTTGTGGTTCTTTAACTTGAGGCGGCGGAAAAAGTATTTCGTCGACTCCCCTAGGGTTTTGGGCATTTTAAAGTCTTTATAGAGGCGGAGGTAGGTCAAGATGGTGCCCATGGGCCCCACTATCCACCAGGGCACGCTAGAGGCCCATTTTGTGCCCTGTTTCCTAGTGGCCCACGAGTTTCTTCTCATAGACTATAGAAGCTTTCAGGGTCTCTTCTTTCTAGAAAAAAATCTCCAAAAAATTTTGTGGCATTTGGAATTCATTTGGTATTGATATTCTGCAAAGTAAGAAACAAGCGAAAAATAGCAGCTGGCACTGGGCACTAAGTTACAATACAAAAAAAGAAACATCCACGACATTTTGGCCCGAACAATTTTTTTCCTTTCATGCTTATGACACTTCTATGACGATACTTGTGACAAAAGCACGTATCATCATAGATGTGGTGGGCTCATACTTCTATGACCAAAAAATGATGACAGAAAATTGGCTTTTCATCATGGGCGGGCCAGGGACGCACCTGCATGATATTCTTTGGGCCGTCCTTGACGGGAATAATCATGGTAGAAGCAAGGGCGAGGAAAATATCGGGGAGTTCCCAGTTACAGTGGGTGATCGGGGCCGAGCGATGTACGGAGGTTTGCGCATTTCTCTCGTACACGTACACGCATGTGTGCGAGGTGTTGGGCTCTAACGGAACCTGAGTGAGGCGTTTTCTTACTGAACCCGAGCGATTGCACTACCTACGTTACTGAACTCGAGCGATTGCGCTACCTATGTTACTGAACCTATGTTACTGAACCCGAGCGATTGATCCCTTGGCTGTTAACTGAACCCAAGCGATTCGTTCGCTACTGCTGCTAACTGAACCGATCGAACCTGCTGCTTCTTGATGGACAGTGTTTCTAGGCATGAAATATCATATGATCCCTTTGAGCCTAGGGGGAGAACCGAGGAAAATCACACAGGTACTCCGGGATTTCCCAAGTGGACAAACACTGGATTCTCCAGGTGCCCCAACCAATCCACCCAGATGGTGTATTAAAGTTGCCACCTTAATGTTATCCAACAATTAATAACTCTCACAACTTCCATGTGTATCATGATCGAATCCCCGTCTACGAGCATGGCTAAGTAATAATAGAGCATAACGTATATTCTCGGGGTGATAAAAAAGGTATTAGGTTCCTACCTCAAGTACTACAACCAAACCACATGTTCCCAATCCTACTCATGCAAATATTTGAGGGGCAAAACTAATGCATAGTAAAAAAAATGGGTATAAAAGAGTATGATCAAAGTGTAACTTGCCTTGCTGACGATCTGCAAACTCTAGAGATTCGTAGTAACAAGCTTCCCACTCCGGGTAATCTAGCATAGACAAATAGTAGCATACATAAGCAATCACTCAAACGAAACAAAGAGAAATCGAGAAAAGATCCAAATCAAACTCGAAATAATCAAACGACTAAACTAAATAGAAAAAAGACCTAATAGCATTATTTTCATTTGGATTAGATCTTAGCAGTAGGTACATGCGATTAGCTACGATTTGCAAAAAGAAACAACTCAAACGGAGTTACGAAACTCAAGAAACAAACAAAACAAGAACGTATACTAATATGGACTAAATTCAAATTTTAAATTGTCAAAGTCATGTTCAAGTTGGTTTACTGGAAAGAAGAGATCGTTACGAAAATTTAGGCGTTGGTTTCATCTAATTTGGATAAACGAGCAAAAAGTTAAGCTAGTTTTTGGATCAACGGCTAAATCGCGATAAAACTTGTTCGTGGATAGGTCCCTGGCCGAAAATAAAACTAAAATAAAAATCTAGGGAACGAACGTTTGCTAATAGAACTAAACAAACAAACTCGTTCGTTTGAATAAACTAACGGATGAATATTCGTTATCTAACGAACTTACTAAAAATGATCTAATAACTAAACCGAATAAAACCGGAAAAAAAATTGAAAAGACCGATTGGTTTTACCGGTCGGTCGGCGGCGGCGGACCGGCAACGGCGGCGCCGGGCAGGGAGGGCGGCGGCGGCGCGAGGCGGCGACGACGCGGGACGGCGGCGGCGTGCAACAGCAGCTAGCGGCAGCTGGCGGTGGCGGTAGCAACTAGCGGCAGCGGTGGCGAGCAAAAGCGGCGACGGCGGCACGGCTGCGGGGGTGTTCTCGGCGGCGGCTGTGACTTGGAGGTCGAGGGGGGATGGGGGTCCTTATAAAGAGGGGAGACGCGGCGGGGCGCACGGCTTGCGGAAGGGGCGGCTTCCCGTGTCCTACTTGGACACGGCGGCGGCGGTGGGTGAGCTTGGGACTTCGGTTGAGGGAGTCCTGGATTAGGGGGTGTCCGGATGGCCGGACTATGACCTTTGGCCGGACTCCCGGACTATGAAGATACAAGATTGAAGACTTCGTCCCGTGTCCGGATAGGACTTTCCTTGGTGTGGAAGGCAAGCTTGGCGATACGATATGTAGATCTCCTTCCATTGTAACCGACTCTGTGTAACCCTATCCCTCTCCGGTGTCTATATAAACCGGAGGGTTATAGTCCGTAGGACGAACAACAATCATACCATAGGCTAGCTTCTAGGGTTTAGCCTCTCTGATCTCGCGGTAGATCTACTCTTGTACTACCCATATCATCAATATTAATCAAGCAGGAGTAGGGTTTTACCTCCATCGAGAGGGCCCGAACCTGGGTAAAAACATCGTGTCCCTTGTCTCCTATTACCATCCGCCGAGACGCACAGTTCGGGACCCCCTACCCGAGATCCGCCGGTTTTGACACTGACATTGGTGCTTTCATTGAGAATTCCTCTATGTCGTCACCTTTAGGCCCGATGGCTTCTTCGATCATCAACCACGACGCGATCCAGGATGAGACTTTTCTCCCCGGACAGATCTTCGTATTCGGCGGCTTTGCGTTGCGGGCCAATTCACTTGGCCATCTGGAGCAGATCGAAAGCTATGCCCCTGGCCATCAGGTCAGATTTGGAAGTTTAAACTACACGACCGACATCCGCGGAGACTTGAGCTTCGACGGATTCGAGCCACAGCCGAGCGCGCCGCACTGTCATGATGGGCATGATCTAGCTCTGCCGCCGGACAGTGCCCAAAGTGCCGCTCAGGTGTCTGCTTCGACCATTAGCTCGGAGGCGACTGCGCCGGTCGAGGACGGGTGGCTAGACACCGCCTCGGGGGCTGCAATCTCTACGGTGATCGAGCCGAACACCAATCTTGTCCTTCGCTCAGCTCATGACTCCCAGGTGCCGGACTCCTTTCCGGACTCCTAATATTCCGCACCCCTCCCGATCGAACCCAATTGGGCTCCAATCATGGAGTTCACCGCCGCGGACGTCTTTCAACACTCGCCCTTTGGCGACATCCTGAATTCACTAAAGTCTCTCTCTTTATCAGCAGAGCCCTGGCCGGACTATGGTTAGCAAGGTTGGGATGCGGACGACGAAGAAATTCAAAGCCCACCCACCACCAACTTCGTAGCCACTGTCGATGATTTAACCGACATGCTCGACTTCGACTCCGAAGACATCGACGGTATGGACGCCGATGAAGGAGACGACCAAGAACCAGCGCCTATAGGGCACTGGAAAGCCACCTCATCATACGACATATACGTGGTGGACACCCCAAAAGAAGGGGATGGCGATGGAACAACGGAGGCTGACCCCTCCAAGAAACAACGTAAGCGCTGGCATCAGCGGCGCTGCTCTAAATCCCGCCACAGCAAAAATGGCGATTCCGGCACCAGAGACAATAACACCCCGGACAGTGCCGAAGACAACCCCCTCCAGCAGGATTCAGCACAGGAGGATGGGGAAGCCAGCCCTCATGAGAGAGCGGCAGACAGAGAGGTCGAGGACGACAATTATATGCCTCCCTCCGAAGACGATGCAAGCCTCGACGACGACGAATTTGTCGTGCCCGAGGATCCCGTCGAACAAGAGCGTTTCAAACGCAGGCTTATGGCCACGACAAGCAGCCTCAAGAAAAAACAACAGCAACTTAGAGCTGACCAAGACTTGCTAGCCGACAGATGGACAGAATTCCTCGCTGCCAAAGAGTATAAACTTGAACGCCCCTCCAAGAGCTACCCAAAGCGCAGGCTGCTACCCCAACTAGAGGAGGAAGCAACTAAACCTACATCACCAGCGTATGATGCGGCTGATCGGCCACCCCGTGGCCGCGACAGAGAAGCCTTTCGACCCTCAACTCAAGCCGCACCCCGCCGCCGCTCAAAAAGTACCAAGGCACGGGGAAACGCGCCAGACCTACGAGATATATTGGAGGACAAGGCCAGGCAAACAAGATCGATCTACGGATTGCGTGGGTGCCCCACGACATGTGACGATAACCGTCACGCCAGATACGGCAAATACGGCCAGGCCGAACACAATAGACAAAGCTCATCCGAGCTACGTCGTGATATAGCCCAGTACAGAGGTGCCGCACACCCACTATGCTTCACAGATGAAGTAATGGATCATCAAATCCCCGAGGGTTTTAAACCCGTAAACATCGAATCATACGATGGCACAACAGATCCCGCGGTATGGATCGAGGATTATCTCCTTCATATCCACATGGCCCGTGGTGATGATCTACACGCTATCAAATACCTCCCACTCAAGTTTAAAGGACCGGCTCGGCATTGGCTCAACAGCTTGCCAGCAGAGTCAATTGGTTGCTGGGAGGACCTGGAATCTGCATTCCTTGACAACTTCCAGGGCACTTATGTGCGACCACCAGACGCCGATGACCTAAGCCACGTAATTCAGCAGCCATAGGAATCGGCCAGACAATTCTGGACAGGGTTCCTAACCAAGAAAACTCAAAGAGTTCACTGTCCGGACGCAGAGGCCCTCGCAGCCTTCAAACATAACATCCGTGACGAATGGCTTGCCCGGCACCTTGGACAGGAAAAGCCGAAATCCATGGCTGCCCTCACAACACTCATGACCCGCTTTTGCGCGGGAGAAGACAGCTGGCTAGCTCGTAGTAATAACATGACCAAGAGCCCTGGTAATTCAGATACTAAGGACAACAATGGCAGGTCGCGTCGCAACAAGCACAAGCGCCGCATTAACGGCGACAATACTGAGGATACGGCAGTTAATGCCGGATTCAGAGGCTCTAAACCCGGTCAGCGGAAAAATCCATTCAAAAGAAATACTCCGGGCCCGTCCAGTTTAGACCGGATACTCGATCACTCGTGCCAGATACACGGCACCCCCGAACAACCAGCCAATCACACCAACAGGGATTGTTGGGTGTTCAAGCAGACAGGCAAGTTAAGTGCCGAAAACAGATACAAGGGGCTGCATAGCGATGACGAGGAGGAGCCCCAGCCACCGAACAACAGAGGACAGAAGGGCTTCCCCCCACAAGTGCGGGCGGTGAACATGATATACGCAGCCCACATCCCCAAATGGGAACGGAAGCGTGCGCTCAGGGACATATATGCGTTGGAGCCAGTCACCCCAAAGTTCAACCCATGGTCCTCCTGCCCGATCACTTTTGATCGAAGAGACCACCCCACTAGCATTCGTCACGATGGATTCGCCGCATTGGACCTAGACCCAATCATCAACGGATTTCACCTCACTAGAGTCCTCATGGACGGCGGCGGCAGCCTGAACCTGCTCTATCAGGATACAGTGCGAAAAATGGGTATAGATCCCTCAAGGATTAAACCCACAAAGACAGCCTTTAAAGGCGTCATACCAGGTGTAGAGGCCAGCTGTACAGGCTCAGTTACACTCGAAGTGGTCTTCGGATCCCCGGATAATTTCTGAAGCGAGGAGTTAATCTTCGACATAGTCCCGTTCTGCAGTGGCTATCACGCCTTGCTCGGACGAACCGCATTTGCAAAGTTCAATGCGGTGCCGCACTACGCATATCTCAAGCTCAAGATGCCAGGCCCTCGCGGAGTCATTACGGTCAATGGAAACACCGAACGCTCTCTCCGAACAGAGGAGCACACGGAGGCCCTCGCGGCGAAAGTACAAAGTAGCCTCTCAAGGCAATTCTCAAGTCCGGCTGTTAAGCGTCCGGACACCGTCAAGCGCGCCTGGAGTACCCTACAACAAGACCGTCTGGCACGTTCCGAGCAAGCATAGCAGTGTGGCCCCAACGCCAGCCCTCGCGAGATTGCGAAACCAGTACCACGCGTACATAATTACGCTCTGGAAATACCATGGGCATAAGGGGAGGGTCACAACCACGGCATGCCCAGAATGCGGCTCAACCGCACTAGGGGCTCCCGTTTTTGTCATTTCTCTTTTCTTACTTTCAGGACTCCACTCTTCGGGAGGCCTGTCCGGCAGTACACTCGCCGAACACACGATGCAACAGCCAGGGAGATAGCAAGCCACGTCGAAAGTCCAGGTGGTCTCTATAACGAGCTAAATACCTATCTTACTTAAAGTTCCGCAGCTTGCCCCTGGAGGGGGACATGTCAAATAATCCCATCTCTTGCTTATTGCACTATTTGTATCGTTCTGCTTTCATAGCAGCCATTTAATAAACAATACATAGCTCTTGTCTATTATTGCATTCATTTTTCATGTAAATATGTTCAGTCATTATGCAACCGTACACTTTGGTACGACCAATACACTAGGGGCTTAAGTTCCCCAAAATACGGTGTGAGAAGACCGAACACTCTCATGAGTGCGGCACCCCGAACTTATAGCACTATATGCATCGGTTCTGAATCATGTCTTGGGTCCATAGTTGGGTTTGCCCGGCTCCCATGTTTTGGTACCTTACGTTCCGTTATATCGGCTAAGGTAGCGCTGGGAGAACTACTGCGATTGTGCCCCAGTTGAGCTGGGTTAACACCTCAGTAGAGAAAGCTAAAACTGACCGTCATGATAGGGCGAGAGACCGGTCGCTGTTCGAGAGGTTTTTCGAGTCCCTAAAGACTTATGCCGCTTCGAGCGAGGAGCTGGATTTATTCGGCCTAGGCGTGGATAGCACCCTGAACTCGGTCTTCTGAATACTAGGGGCTTCGCAGAAATTTAAAATTATAGAATTCTATGGCTAAGTGAGAGTGATAAAGCATTATAAGTCTGATTGCCTTGTTCGTTGTGCTGAGCGCCTCCCTCGAAGGACCCAAGAATGGGAACAAGAGCGCTCAGGTTTATCCCGAACACCCTATCACTCGTGGCATGGGGGCAGAAGCCGACGACTTGCATCTCTCAGATTTAATAAACGGCCGCACAGAAGGTAATATTTTAAATTCAAAAAGCGTTGCTTAGCGCATATGAACAAGTTTTCAGCGCACAGGATAAACACGATCGAGTTTACTCAAAAATTACATCCCTGGTACATTCATCCGCTACAAGACGAGCACCCTTCAGGAAGCCCTCATAATACATCTCGGGCCTGCGATGCTCCTTCCCCTCCGGTGTCCCATCCTTCACCAGCTTCTCAGCATCCAGCTTGCCCCAGTGCACTTTGGCACGGGCAAGGGCCCTACGGGCACCTTCGATGCAAACGGAGCGCTTGATGACTTCAAGCCGTGGACATGCATCCACCAGCCGCCGCACCAGCCCAAAGTAGCTCCCAGGCATGGCCTCCCCAGGCCACAGCCGGCCTATAAGGCCCTTCATGGCCTGTTCGGCTGCCTTATGGAGCTTGACCAGCTGCTTCAGCTGGTCGCTTAGGGGCACCGGGTATCCAGCCTCAGCATACTGGGACCAGAACACCTTCTCCGTCGAGCTCCCTTCTTCGGCTCGGTAGAATGCAGTGGCGTCGGACACACTGCGGGGCAGATCTGCGAACGCTCCTAGAGAGCTCCGGATTCGGGTAAGTAACATGTAATTCACTTTCACATGCTTGCTTTGCATAAAGAATGCCTTACCCGCCGCTATCTTTTTCATCGCCTCAATCTCCTGGAGGGCTTTTTGGGCTGTGGCCTTGGCAGACTTGGCGCTTTCAAGTGCCGAGGCAAGCTCGGACTCTCGCGTCTTTGAGTCAAGCTCTAAACTCTCGTGTTTCTTCACGAGAGCATCGAGCTCTTGCTGCACCTCCGCCACCTGCGCCTCCTGCTTTTCTCGCTCAGTGCGCTCCACGGCCGCATTGTCTTTGGCCTTGGATAGCGCTTCTTCAGGGCCGCCACCTCGATTGTGGCCCCTATAATATTCACATTGGTCCTGTCATTATCTGCAACCAGGTATTTTTATATACTTACATAAGGTACTACCTACCTTCCTTGTCCTCGAGCTGCTTCTGGGCACGGCCGAGCTCGTTCTCGGACCGCTCGAGGCTCTGCTTCAATGCATCGACCTCCATAGTCAGTGCGGCAGAGGTCAGCAGCGTAGACTACATTCCCATATTGACATATTTATGTTAGACTCCTGCGTATATCTTTTTAGATCCTCAGTCTGGCTTCTCTTTCCGAACACCAAACTGAGCATCAGGGGCTACTGTCTATGCGGTAACATTTTTATATGTTTTAAATACATACCTTAAAGCCTGTTAGAAGGCTGGCACATGCTTCTGTCAGCACGCTCTTGGCGGACTGAACCTTCTGGATCATCGCACTCAAAATAGTGCGGTGTTCCTCGTCGATGGAGGCACCGTTAAGCACCTCCAGCAAATTGTCCGGCGCCTCCGGTTGGACGGAGGCCGCCGGTGTCGTAGGCTTGCCCTTCTTGCGAGGGGGCCGCCTGCCGGACTCCGGAGCCACTGAAGGTTCCAGTGCGGTGTCTGGCCTAGGGCAGGACTTAGATCCGTCCGGGGTTTTATCCCCTTTGGGCCTGGAATCCGGGAGGTCGCCTTGCAGCGCCTCTGGGACCACCTCCTCTTGGTCTAGCCCCTTTTGGGACTCCACCTCAGCATCGTCCGTAGGGCAGGGGGAGGTAGCCGTCGGGAGTGAAAGACTATTCACATCCGACGAATCCAGGGAGCCGCTCGACGAATTGTCGAGTTGAGCCTTGGGCGGACTGCATGATTATATTCGGCGTCAGAAGGTACTGTGCAAATAAAGGAATGCCATGAACTATTATGGTATCTGGATACATACGATTTGGCTAGGGGCTTGGCCCTGGATGGCCACTCCTCTCCGCCGTCGTCGGCGTCGGAGGCGTAGTCCGAAAGAATGGTCTTCCCCTTCTTGGACCCTCCGGCCTCCCTAGTTGGGGCAGCCTTTCTTTTCTTTCCTCCCCCCGCTGGAGGGGGAGAGGCTTTTCCTTCCTCCTCGTCGTCTTCGGAGGAGGAGTGCGCTTTGGGGTCATCGGGCGATGAGTCCGACACCACCAGGCGCCGGGACCTCTTTCGAGTTCCCATGGCCTTCTTCTTGGCCTTCTTCTCCGGCACCACGTGAGGTGCCGGGGCCAGCAGCTTCGTCAAGCGTGCATCGGCTGGGCCTTCGGGCAAAGGAGCCGGACAGTTAAACCGTCCGGACGTCATCTTCCAGTCTTGTCAAAGGGGCGGGAGCTTAGATCCCACATAGAATCAAACTATGGAAAACAAGTATCCTGTAAAGGGTAAAACGAGCTTACCTCGCTGGCTTGGCGCTCTGCGCAGAATCCGTGATCCTCGGTAATGGGTGGGGGAACCTCTGAGCTCTTGAATAGCACCTTCCAGGCATCTTCCTGCGTTGTGTCGAAGAGCTTGGACAAAGTTTGATGTTGAGCCGGGTCGAACTCCCACAAGTTGAAAGCCCGCCGTTGACACGGGAGGATCCGGCGGGAGAGCATGACCTAGACTGCATTGACAAGATTAACCTTCTTGTCCACCAAGTTTTGGACGCAGGTTTGGAGTCCGGTCACCTCTTCTGGATTACCCCACGACAAGCCCGTCTCTTTCCAAGAGGTGAGCCGTGTGGGGATGCCAGATTGGAATTCGGGGGCTGCTGCCCATTCAGGGTCACGCGGCTCGGTGATGTAGAACCACCCCGATTGCCACCCTTTGATGGTTTCCACAAAGGAGCCCTCGAGCGAGGTGACGTTGGGCATCTTGCCCAACATGGCGCCTCCGCACTCCACTTGCCGTCCGCCCACAACCTTCGGCTTGACATTGAAGGTCTTCAGCCATAAGCTGAAGTGGGGCTCGATGTGGAGGAAGACCTCGCACACGACGATAAACGCCGAGATGTTGACGATGAAGTTCAGGGCCAGATCATGGAAATCCAGGCCGTAGTAGAACATGAGCCCCGGGACAAATGGGTGAAGGGGAAAGCCCAGTCCGCGGAGGAAATGGGGGAGAAACACGACCCTCTCATGGGGCCTAGGGTTGGGGATGAGCTGCCCCTCATCTGGGAGCCGGTGCGCGATGTCGTTGGACAAGCTTTCCTCAGCTTCTTGATTTGACCCTCCGTAACGGAGGAGGCCATCCACCTGCCTCCCGCTCCGGACATGATTGGAGAAGGTTGAGGTGGGAAGTGTGGACTTGGGCGCTGGAGCTCGAGTGCGCAGGAATAGATAAGAGAAGGAGGGAGAAGGCGTAGATGGAAAGGGTGGATCCTTATCTCCTTATATGGGCGGCTGAAACTATGAGCCCCCACCAAGCCTAGTAAAACTCGCTTATCTCCCAAGCGCCGCGATTAATGGCGCGGTTGGGTTACCCACGCCCGTATTGATGAGAATCCCGGAATGAGGGGACACGATCTCTGCTTTGACAAGATGTGCCAAGGAAACCGCCTCGCTAAACACGCTGAGGTGGGACAGTAAAACAATTCGAATAAAGGCTTGGCTGTGGCATGATGTCATGTTACGGAATACGTCAGCAGATTAGATTTGTGCAAATATTATTCTCTCTACGATGGTATGTGGAAACTATTTTGCAGAGCCGGACACTATCATTGGAGGAGGAACCCGCCTTGCAATGCCGAAGACAATTTGTGCGCCGGACTCGTCGTCATTGAAGCCTGGTTCAGGGGCTATCGAAGGAGTCCTAGATTAGGGGGTGTCCGGATGGCCGGACTATGACCTTTGGCCGGACTCCCGGACTATGAAGATACAAGATCGAAGACTTCGTCCCGTGTCCGGATAGGAATTTCCTTGGCATGGAAGGCAAGCTTGGCGATACGATATGTAGATCTCCTCCCATTGTAACCGACTCTGTGTAACCCTAGCCCTCTCTGGTGTCTATATAAACCGGAGGGTTTTAGTCCATAGGACGAACAACAATCATACCATAGGCTAGCTTCTAGGGTTTAGCCTCTCTGATCTCGCGGTAGATCTACTCTTGTACTACCCATATCATCAATATTAATCAAGCAGGAGTAGGGTTTTACCTCCATCGAGAGGGCCCGAACCTGGGTAAATACATCGTGTCCCTTGTCTCCTGTTACGATCCGCCTAGACGTACAGTTTGGGACCCCCTACCCGAGATCCGCCGGTTTTGACACTGACACCGGTCTTGAGTCGGAGGGAGGCGGCGGCGCGCGACTAGGCATGTCCCGGCCGAGAATCTTAAAAAATGATTTTCGCGAGAGAAATCCTAATAAATAAAAATAAACTTCTAAAAATACCAGAAACAATTTTCACGGTCCCGACCCAATATTTGGGACATTATGAACATTTTTTCTAGACTAAATGCAATTTTTTTAAATGCATGTTTTTCTCTAATTCAAATAAAGTAGCAAATAAAATACAAATAAAATAATAATTTTATTTCAACATTTCTTTTTCAATATTTCTCCTTTGTTTTTAGGAAGTCATTTTATTCTCTCTCATTTATTTATATTGTTGGAAATAATTGGAGAGAACTCATTGAGAATCAAATTGATCCTAGTTTTCAAATTTGAAATAAACTCAAATATGAAAATTTTGTGAAACCTCCAACTCTCTCCTTGGGTCCTTGAGTTGCTTAAGATTTCTAGGATCACAACGAAAATCCAATAAAATATGATATGCATATGATGATCTATGTATAACATCCAAATTGAAAATTGGGATGTTACAAACCTACCCCCCTTAAGATGAATCTCGCCCTCGAGATTCGGGTTGGTCAGCAAAAAGATTTGGGTGGTCCTTGCGGAGGTCTTCTTCACGCTCCCAGGTGGGTTCCTCCTCGGTATGCTGGCTCCACTAAACTTTGCAAAACTTGATAACCTTGCCGCGAGTAACTCGGCTGGAAAACTCAAGAATGTTGACTGACTTCTCTTCATAGGTCAGATCACTATCCAGCTGAATTGCTTCCAGTGGCACTGTATCTCTCAGAGGAATGTCGGCCATCTCAGCGTGGCACTTCTTCAACTGGAAAACGTGAAACACATCATGAACTCCTGACAATCCATCAGGTAATTCCAATTTGTACACAACTTCTCCCATGCGTTCCAAAACTCTGTATGGTCCCACAAAGCATGGTGCTACCTTTCCCTTGACTCCAAAACGTTTAACTCCTTGAAGTGGGGACACACGAAGATATGCTCTGTCTCAGACTTCATAGGCTACCTCCTTGCGTTTAGTATCCGCATAACTCTTCTGTCTGGACTGGGCTACCTTGAGTCTGTCTCGAATCAACTTAACCTTCTCTTCAGAATCTCTGATTAAGTCTTGTCCGAACAATTGCCGATCTCCAACTTCATCCCACGATAATGGTGTCCTACACCTCCTTCCGTACAAGGCTTCAAAAGGGGCCATCTCCAAACTGGCTTGATAATTGTTGTTATAGGAGAACTCTGCATTCGGCAAATTGTCATCCCAACTAGATCCATAATCTGGCGCACAAGCTCTCAACATGTCCTCCAGAATCTGATTGACTCTCTCGGTTTGTCCATCTGTCTGTGGATGAAAGGTTGTACTGAACTCTAGTCTAGTACCCAAAGTTTCATGCAACTGATTCCAAAACTTTGAAGTAAACGGTGTTCCTCTATCTGATACAATGGTCCTCGGAACTCCATGCAGACATACGATCCTGGTCATGTATATCTTTGCCAACTTAGCACTCGTATAAGTTGTGTTCACAAGGATGAAATGGGCTACTTTCGTCAAACGATCAACAACAACCCAGATAGAGTCATAGCCTAAACGAGTCCTGGGTAATCCAGTGATAAAATCCATGCCAAGTTTATCCCACTTCCATTTAGGTATTGGCAATGCCTTTCCTTTATTCATTCTTTCCTTTATCTCTGCAATCTCCTTGTCTGTCTTCTGGGCTTCTCTGATCTTTCCCAACAAACTGGACTGAATTTCCAATGCTGCAACATAACCTCTCGGAACTATCTCCAAGCTTAGCTCTCGAAGGTCGTCTGCTAACTCCTTAGATAATCCTCCGGTCATGAGCGTGTTAACATAACTCTTGCGGCTCAACGTGTCTGCTACGACATTGGCCTTTCTTGGATGATAATGCAATCTCATATCATAATCTTTGATGAGCTCCAACCATCTCCTTTGCCCGAGGTTCAGCTCCTTCTGCGTGAAGATGTACTTCAAACTCTTATGATCCGTGTAAACATCACAACGGTTTCCGATGAGAAAGTGTCTCCATGTCTTGAGTGCATGCACTACGGCTGCTAACTCCAAATCATGTGTAGCATAATTCAACTCATGAGGTCGAAGCTGTCGTGAGGCATATGAAACAACTCTTCTGTCCTGCATAAGCACACCTCCAAGTCCTCGACATGAAGCGTTGCAATATACTTGGAAATCCTTGCTTATGTCTGGGAGAATCAGCACTGGGGCTGTAAACAAACGTTTCTTCAACTCCTGAAAACTGGCCTCACAATCCTCACTCCATTTAAACTTGGTGTCCTTCTTTAATAACTACGTCATGGGCTTCGCAATCTTGGAACAATTCTCAATAAATCTCCGGTAATAACCTGCGAGTCCAAGAAAACTTCTGATCTCTCCCACTGAGGTGGGTGCCAACCATTTAGTGACAGAAGCAACCTTGGTAGGGTCTACTGCTATTCCTTCTCCGGATATAACATGTCTGAGAAATCCAACTTCCTTCAACCAAAACTCACATTTGCTGAACTTGGCATACAACTGATGTTCCCAAACTTCTCTAGAACCAAATGCAAATGTTCCCTATGCTCTTCTTCATTCTTCGAGTAGACCAATATGTCATCAATGAACACCATGACAAACTTATCTAGAAACTCCATGAACACCTTGTTCATCATACTCATGAAATAGGCAGGGGCGTTAGTCAAACCAAATGACATAACTATATACTCATATAGCCCATACTTCATGGTAAAAGATGTCTTAGGTATATCCTGCTCCCGGATAACTGGTGATAACCTGATCGAAGATCGATCTTGGAGAAAACTTTAGCTCCTTGCAGTTGGTCAAACAAATCATTGATCATCAGCAGAGGGTATTTGTTCTTGATCGTCACCTCATTCAGCGCACGATAATCAACTACCATCCTCAGTCCATCCTTCTTCTCCACTAAAAACACTAGGGCTCCCCAAGGTGATGAACTTGGTCGAATATAACCTTTCTCTAGTAACTCCTTTATCTGCTTCTTAATTTCTTCCAGATCATTTGCGGGCATCCGATATGGGCTCTTTGATATTGGCCCGGTGCCTGGCAGTAACTCAATCAAAAACTCAATGTCTCGATCGGGTGGCATGCCAGGTAGCTCCTCTGGAAATACATCGTGGTAATCCTTCACCACTGGTACTTCCTCCTGAACAACTCCTGATAAGGAATTCACCTTAGTCCTCCTCGGCGCATGCCTAGATACATACTTGATCCTCTTTCCTTCCGGGGTGGTGAGAAGAATTGATTTACTGGCGCAATCGATGTTTCCCTCATACTTGGATAGCCAATCCATGCCTAGTATCACATTCAATCCTTGTGACTCCAGGACGATCAGGTTGGTGGGGAAAACATGTCTACCTATGGTTACTGGCAACTGATAGCATCCCCTACTAGCCATATACTCCGCTCCTAGGGAACTTACTAACATAGGTGACTTAAGGGCTACTGTTGGCAACTTATACTTATCCATAAATCCCCTTGATATGAATGAATGAGATGCACCAGTATAAAAAAGAACAAGTGTTGTAAATGCACTAATCAAAAACTTACCGACAACTGCGTCGGGTTGATCCTCAATCTCCTCCACACTGACGTGGTTCACCTAACCTTTGGTGGAGGAGTTGGGCTTCTTTGCAGAACTTCCATTGCCATTTCCATTCTTGGCTTCAGGACATTCAGTGGCATAATGTCCGGTCTTCCCGCACTTGAAACAAGTAATATGGCTCAGATCCCCCGTGGCTGGTGTTGCGGGGCTAGAACGGTTCTGACTGTTGCTTCCTCCATTCCCATTGCCATTCTTAGGGGCACTGTGGTTGTGCGAACTTCCTCCATTGTGCGTATGACCTCCATGGTTATGGCCTCCATGGTTGTGAGTATGTCCTCCTGAGTACGGGGAATAGCGGGGCTTCTGTTGAGGTCCAGAAGTGTACCTCCCCTATCCATACTTCCTCTTGCGATTATCAATCAGTTGTTGCTTGCCTTCTATCATGAGGGCCCTGTCTACCAACTCCTAGTAGTTGTTGAAGGTTGCCACCATCAACTGCATACTCAACTCATCAAGATCAACTCTTGTAATACTCATATTCATCAAGATCAATCAAGAAGGAAGTAGGGTATTACCTCCATAGAGAGGGCCCGAACCTGGGTAAACATCGTGTCTGCCATCTCTTGTTACCATCGACCTTAGACGCATAGTTCGGCACCCCCTACCCGAGATCCGCCGGTTTTGACACCGACATTGGTGCTTTCATTGAGAGTTTCGTTGCATCGTCACCAAAAGTTTTGATGGATCCATCAATCATCTACAACAATGCAGTCCAGGGGAGATTTTCCTCCCCGGATAGATCTTCGTATTCGGCGGCTTCGCACTGCGGGCCACCTCGCTTGGCCATCTGGAGCAGATTGACAGCTACGCCCCTAGCTATCGGGTCAAATTTGGAAGCTTGAATTACGTGGCTGATGTCCGCGGAGACTTGATCTTCGACGGATTCGAGCCCATGACGGCCGGTCCCTGCCACCGCGATGAACATGACCTAAATCTATCATCGGACCATGCTCAGGAGATAGCACCTACAACTGCTCTGACCCTAGATCTTGAGCAGATCGCGCCATCCGAGGGCGGGATGCTCAACCCCGCCATGGAAGCCGCAGACTTAGCGGCGATAGAGCCGCACACAGATCCAACCTAAAGTGGGCCCTATGTCATTGGAACCTCGGATTCGTCTCCGGCCATAGGTTCCGAACCGCGTGCATCCGTGCCCATCGAACCTGATCGGGCGCCGATCGTTGAGTTCCGCCCTGTGGACATCTTCCAGCACTCGCCTTTTGGCGATGTGCTGAACTCATTAAGAGCCCTCTCCTTATCAGGGGAATCTCAGTCGAACTATGTCCGGCTTGAATGGGAATCTGATGACGGAGAGTTTCGCTTCCCACCCACCGCCCACTACATTGCCACTGTCGAAGACTTAACCGACACGCTCGATTACGGCTCCGAGGACATCGAAGGTATGGACGATCAAACTGGAGAGGAGCAGGCACAAAAACCACCACCCATAGGCCGGTGGATGGCTACATCCTCATACGATATATACATGGTGGACACACCTAAAGAGAAGGAGGCCGACGGCGATATTGGTATGCCTGTCGATGAACCTCCCAAGTGTCGGCGTCATAAGCGCCGACCTCGATCCGGCAAAAGGAAAAACAACAACATTGTCACGGACGACGATGATAATCCGAACAAAGCTGAGGACCCCGCAAACCCAGCATTGGAGCAGGACGCGCGAGAGGACGGCGAGCATAGTCCAGCGATGTTGTCTGACCGTAGTGATGCCGAAGATAGCAATTACCAACCTGTCTCGGAAGAGGAGATCAGCCTGGGCGACGACGAATTTGTCGTCCCAGAAGAACCCTTAGAACAAGAACGCCTCCATCAAAGGCTTATCGCCACCGCAAGGAGCCTAAAGAAGCAGAAGCAGCGGCTTAAAGCCGCTCAGGATACGCTCAATAACAGATGGAACAAAGTGCTAGACGCTAAGGAAAAATATGGCTGCAATCGCCAAACAAGGGTCTATCCTAAGCGTAAATTGTTGCCTGAATTCGACGATGAGGCTATTGCGCCTATACCACTGAAAAACAATACAGCCAACAAGCCGGACCGACCATATTGTGGTCGAGACAGAGTGGCTAACAATGTCGTACACAAGCCCGCACCCCTCCCCGTAAAGGAAGGGACGACCCAGGACCAGAAACACGATCTACGTGAGGACCTGGACAAAAAGGCCGATAAAGCCAGATCCATATACGGATATAGGGACCGTACCCCCACATGGTATCATGGCTATCAAGCCAAATATGCCGGTCATATACCAGTTCGGAATCGATAACGAACACCACAACCGTCGAACCCACGTCACGACACAGTCAAATACAGGGGTGCTGCGCACCCCCTGTGCTTCATCGATGAGGTGCTGGATCATGAATTTCCATAGGGGTTTAAACCCGTGAACATCAAAGCATATGATGGAACGACGGATCCTGCGGTCTGGACAGAAGACTTTATTCTCCACATCCACATGGCCCGCGGAGACGATCTCCACGCAGTCAAATACGTACCCCTCAAACTAAAAGGACCATCTAGGCACTGGCTGAAAAGCCTCCCAGGAAATTCCATTGGAAGTTGGGAAGAACTTGAGGACGCTTTTCGGGCCAATTTTCAAGGGACTTATGTCCGGCCCCTAGACGCTGACGATCTAAGTCACATAATCCAACAACCCGGGGAATCAGCCCGAAAACTTTGGAATCGGTTTCTCCCTAAGAGGAACCAAATCATCGATTGTCCGGACGCCGAGGCCTTAGCAGCTTTCAAGCATAGTGTCCAGGACGAATGGCTAGCTAGACACCTTAGACAAGAAAAGCCCAGAACAATGGCAGACCTAACTGAGCTCATGACCCGTTTTTTTGTGGGCGAGGACAGCTGGTTAGCCCGCAGCAGAACCAGTGAGCCTGGCACATCCGAAGTCAGGGATGGCAATGGAAAGCCATGACATAACAAAAACAAACGTCGAAACAACGCTGAAAGCCCAGATGATACAACAGTAAATGCCGAATTCAGTGGCTCCAGACCCGGTCAACGGAAGAAACCAATTAAAAGCAACAAAGATGGTCCATCAAGCCTAGACAAAATATTAGAAAGGAACTGCCAGATCCATGGCACCCCCACTAAACCTGCAAACCATACCAACCGTAGTTGTTGGGTCTTCAAGCAGGCCGGCAAGCTCACCGCCGAACGTAAGGGGAAGGGACCTCATAGCGAAGACAAGGATGAACCTCGCCAGCCGAACATAGGGGGACAGAAGAAATTTCCACCGGAGATCAAAACAGCGAACATAATCTATGTCACTCATATCCCAAAGAGGGAGCGCAAATGCGCACTCCGAGACGTCTATGCCGTTGAGCCTGTTGCCCCTAAATTCAACCCATGGGTGGCATGCCCGATCACCTTTGATCGCAGGGACCATCCGACTAGTATCCTCCATGGGGGTTCGGCTGCCCTGGTGCTCGACCCAATAATCGATGGATACCATCTCACTCGAGCCCTTATGGACGGCGGCAGTAGTCTAAATCTGATATATCAGGATATTGTCTGCAAAATGGGGATAGACCCGTCAAGAATCAATCCAAGCAGCACAACCTTTAAAGGAGTTATATCGGGCGTAGAAGCCCGCTACATGGGCTCTTTAACATTGGAAGTCGTATTCGGCTCTCCCAATAACTTTTGAAGTGAAGAGCTAATCTTTGCCATAGCTCCGTTCCGAAGTGGCTATCATGCACTACTCGCAAGAACGGCCTTCGCCTGCTTTAATGCAGTCCTGCATTATGCCTATTTAAAACTCAAAATGCCTGGACCACGTGGCTTCATCACGGTCATTGGAAATATGGAGCGTCCTCTCCGTACGGAGAAGGATACTGCGGCCTTAGCAGCCGAAGTACAAAACAGCCTATTTAAGCCAAATAGATCATCCGTCGTTAGGACCACGAACACATCTAAACATGTCCGGAATACGCCTCAGTGCGGTGACTCAGATAAACCCGAGCTCAATTAGCAGTGACGCCCCCACCGATGGCCCCATAAGGCGATAGAATACATGCCTCGCATACACAAGTACACCCTTAAAATCCATTGGGCAGCGCTAGGGGCACACTGCACACAAATAATCCATAGTTCGGCTCGACCCTATTCGGACTCTATGGTTATCTTTCAAAGATCCAGTAAACGAACCAACTTTACTCACGGCCACACTGGATTTTCTTTTCCAGGGTTTTTCTTTCTTTTACAGATGGCCATCACACTACCCCCTTCAAGGGCACATCACAAAGGAGAAACGACGCAGACGTGCAGCAGGGCCCCGCACTAAAGGTTTATTTTTAGATTAAGACCCTGTGTAAACCTTTTTATCTCTTTTTGTTTTATACTTTTCTGGCATGTACAATGTCCTAGGAAGTTATCGGCACTATCTGTAAGTACACGGCTTGCCGTACTAGAAAGGGATATTGCAGAAGCAGCTTGGTCCATATTTTTTTGGAGTTTTAATCTCTCACCACCTGCGCTCTCTCCCCAAGTCAGATTGCCACACGTGCCTTGACAACCGGGTCCTTTTACCAGGGGCTATATTCGGCCTGATATACTTTGAAAATTCCGAACACCCATAGGGAGTGCTCGGCATCGTGAGTTTGGCCTTATATGCATCAGCTTCGAATCATGTCTTTGGTCAATAGTTGAATTGCCCAGCTGCTATGCTTACTACCTTACGTTCCGCTCTATCAACTAAGGTAGTAAAGGGAGAACTACTGCGATTGTGTCCTGGTTTCGTCCGGATGAGCACCTCAGTAGAGAAAGCCGAAAACTGACTGTCATGATGCGGCGAGAGCTGGTCAACCACTCGATTGGTCAACGGAATCTTCACGATTCCCTCCGTGTTAAACGAAGGACCATTCTTCTGGTCATGTATGTAAATGCACCATATTTGCATAACCGCGTACATACCAGGGGCTATATCATAGACCCACCGACAAACTCCTATGGCTAAGTGTAAGTGTTAAAGCCCTATAGTTCG
This sequence comes from Triticum dicoccoides, assembly GCF_002162155.2. Lineage (NCBI taxonomy): Eukaryota > Viridiplantae > Streptophyta > Magnoliopsida > Poales > Poaceae > Triticum > Triticum dicoccoides. The sequence goes on along the minus strand of NC_041385.1, from coordinate 266,150,621 downwards.
ATTACCTGGTTCGATGCATTGACACCTCCTTAATGGACCAATACATTGGGCCAAGTGTGATCAAGTGCTTTTCTGAACACCCCCGCGTTATACGCGAGGGGGATGAAGCCGATGACTGGTAAACTTTTAGATTATATATATATAAAGAAAAAACGGCCGCACATGAGGCACCAAAACTTTTCGGGTGAAAGTATAAAAGCATAGCCTTAGAAATATTACAATATTGTTAATACAATTTTGATACACTTCACTCAAACATAATATCTTTCGGGCACTGACCCTCCATCAAGCGGGCACCCTCCAGGACGGCCTCAAAATAATGCTCTGGTGTATGATGGTCCTTGCCCTTGGGTGGACTTTGTGCTGCAATATCGATGGCCTTCATCTCTGCCCAATATGTTTTAACGCGAGAAAGGGCCATCCGTGCACCTTCTATGCATGTTGACCACTTAACAGCATCGATACGCGCCGCCGCATCAATAAGCCGCTGCACCAAACCGAAACAACTATTTGGAATTGGCTCAGTCGGCGACAGCCGGACTATGACGTCCTTCATGGCAGATGCGGACATCTGGTGGAGCTCGGCCCATTGGGCCATCTGTTCATTCAACAGCGGACGCTTTGGCATGTTGAATTGCGACCATAATAGCTTTTCCTTCGCATGTCCTTCTTGCGTGTGGAAAAACTGAGTTGCATCGGCAACACTCTTCGGCAAGTCCAAAAATGCATCTGGAGAACTCCACATTTGATTAAGCGGGGCATACTTCGGATCGCCAAACTTAGTTTGTAATAAGAAGGGCTTACCAGCCGCGATCTCCCCAGCTTGTCGGATCTCCTCCCGAGCTGCTTTAGACTCAGACCGGGCTTCCCTCGCCTCTTGTAAGGCCTTGTCAAGATCGGCCGCTTTGGCTTTCTTATCTTTCTCAAGAAATTGGCATCAGCTAGCGACATCCTTTAGCTCAAGCGCCATAGTAGAAATTCTCTCCTCGCACTGGCGCCGACCAGCCTGCTCGGCCTTTAACTCAGTGGCTGCCTTTTCGTCAGCCGCATTACCCATCCTGGCCTGCTCCTTGGCCCAGGCAAGCTCACCTCAAAGGGTCTCAACTGCGGCGGCACTATCTGCAGTTATGCATATTTCAGTATACAATATCTCAGCATCATGCTCATCGTAATAATTGCATATACTGAGTGCCTCAAGGACATACCTTGCGCCTCGTCGAGCCGTCTGTTCATAAGCGTGATGTCATCATCTGCCACATCAACTTTCTGCTTCAGATGTTCAATCTCTATCGCTCGGGCAGTCGCCACATATGTGAAAGCCCGTGTTTCAATTTGTCAGATCATTTCATGGGCATCTATTTCTTGATCCTCCGATCGCCTCCCTTTGGATGTCAACCAGAGTCTCAGGGGCTACTATCTATACATAGGCGCATTTTGTGTTTATAACACAATTAAAAACATTACATTACGTACCTCGAAACCTCTTAGTAGGCTTGTAAAGGCTTCATTCAATCCGCTTTTGGCGGACCGAACTCTCTCAACCACCGTACCCATCAAGGTACGATGTTCCTCTGAGACGTACGCATGTTGCAATATGTCCATCAATGTATCCGACGCCTCCGGATCCAGAATAGGTTGCGCCGTCCCTCGGAACTTTGATAGCCCGGGACTTTTGTTGTTGGTCCCCGTGAGGGCCTTATACCCCGGATCCCGGGCGACCGAAGTGTCACCTTCGGGCCCGGTCTTCACTGTCCCTCGCACTGCTTGTTGATCGGGATAGATCCTCTTGGACCACACCTCGACATCGTCCACCTTATCAGGCGGGGAGATCTGTGGAGGCGTCTCTCTCTCCATCATCTCCAGAAGAAGATCCCCCAAAGAGGAGGACTGTTGAGGAAAGTGGCGTGCCGGACTGTAAACATACATTTTAAATGTTACCCTTACATCCAGGAAAATAAACGGGATATGTTTAAAACAACCTTGTTCACTTACAATTCAGCTAAGGGCCTATCTTTATGGAAAGATTGCGTGTCAATGTCACCTCCCGAACCGGAACCCCCTAACTGGGATATCTTCTCCCGCTTAGAAGCTTCTCTCTTCAAGTCTTGTAGGCGGTCATTTTCTTCCCATGAGGAGAAGGGAGGTCAGTTTGCCCTTCTTTTCCACCTTCGGAGGTGGAAGTTCCAATCTCCCGGACAAAGGGCCTGGCGAGCTTTTAGAATGAAGGCCACCTTGGGCCTCCTCTCTCTCCTCTTCGTCTTCCCTTGCTGGCACTTGCTAGGGCGCCAGAGCCAACATCCTTGTTAACACCGGATCGGATGAGTCTTCGGGAAGAGGTGCCGAGCACCTAATCCTTTTCGCCTTCTTTATCCAGCCCTGGTCGAGTATTGTTTTCTCAGTATGTTGTTATGGGGAATTTGATTAAATGGTGTTTGGAAGTTGAGTACTTACCGATGTATCCGGATGGTTGCAGTCAAGGCCGATGTCCTCTGTAGTACCCGGCCACTGTTTTCGCATCCCGAAGAATGATTTCCACACTCCTCTGAGCGTCGCGCTGGAGAGGTTCTGAAGGGTTCATGGTCCTTACGGATTAAACTCCTACATGCAGAGAGGCCGTCGCTGGCACGGTAGGACTCGCCGGACTAGCATTACTTGGATTACGGTGAAGAGACCGATGTCCTTCTCAATAAGGCTCCGAATGCGGCTTTGTAGCTCTGCACTTCATTGATGGATCCCCAGTCCAGCCCCTTATTAATCCATGATGCGAGTTGTCACGGAGGGCCAGATCGGAACGCAGGAGTAGCTGCCCACCTGGTACCACGGGGCTCGGTGATATAGAACCACTCCCGCTGCCATAGGTAGGAAGTTTCTGTGAAGGAGCCCTTTGGCTAAGTAGTATTGGCGAGCTTGCTCACCACAGCACCGCTGCACTCTGCCTATTTCCCATTGATTACCTTCAACTTCACATTAAAGTTCTTGAGCCACAAGCCGAAGTGTGGGGGAATACGGAGGAAGGCTTCGCATACGATAATGAACGACGAGATATGGATGAAAGAATCTGGGGTTAGATCATGAAAATCTAATCCGTAATAGAACATGAGCCCTCGGATGAAGGGATGAAGAACAAATCCTAGCCCTCAAAGGAAGCGGGAGATGAATACAACCCTCTCATTAGATCTCGGAGTGGGAATAACCTACCCTTGAGCAAGAAGCCTGTGGAGGATTTCCATACTCAGGTATCTTGCCTCCCGAAGCTTCGCGATATCCTCCTCTGTGACAGAGGAAGCCACCCACCGGCCTTGACGGCTGGGGCCGGACATGATCAGGAAGCGCGAAGCGATCATATTGTGCTTTGGGTGTTAGAACTCGAGGTGGGAAAGGTTGAAAGGACTGTGCATAAAGGAAGAAGGAAGAGTCTCCGCTCCTTTATAAGGATGAATATCAAAGGTCCCTCCTAGGCCTTAAAACATGCCTATTCCCAAGGAATCATGCCAATCGAACAGTTGGGTTATCAACACCCATATTGATCAAAGGTCCCTCCAAATCAGCCCCTAACGAAGCAACACATAAACTAGGGTTTAAGCTTCTGTCACTCTAGCAACCCATCATCTACTTATTACTTCCCCATGCCTTCCTCTAGGCCCAAATAATGGTGTAGTGTCATGTAGTCGACGTTCACATAACACCACTAGAGGAAAAGACAACATACATCTCATCAAAATATCGAACGAATACCAAATTCACATGACTACTAATAGCAAGACTTCACCCATGTCCTCAGGAACAAACGTAACTACTCACAAAGCATATTCATGTTCATAATCAGAGGAGTAATAATATGCATAAAGGATCTGAACATATGATCTTCCACCAAGTAAACCAATTAGCATCAACTACAAGGAGTAATCAACACTACTAGCAACCCACATGTACCAATTTGTGGTTTTGATACAAGATTGGATACAAGAGATGAACTAGGGTTTTGAGAGGAGATGGTGCTGGTGAAGATGTTGATGGAGATTGACCCCCTCCCGATGAGAGGATCATTAGTGATGACATTGGTGATGATTTCCTCCTCCCGGAGGGAAGTGTCCCCGGCAGAACAGCTCCGCCAGAGCCCTAGATTGGTTCCGCCAAGGTTCCGCCTCGTGGCGGCGGAGTTTCGTCCCGTAAGCTTGCCCATGATTTTTTCTAGGGTAAAAGCTCTGATATAGCAGAAGATGGACACCAGAGGCTCACCAGGGGGCCCAGGAGATAGGGGAGCGCCCTATAGGGGGGGCGCCCTCCTGTCTCCTGGACAGGGTGTGGGCCCCCTGGTGCATTTCTTTCGCTCAATAATTCTTATTAAATCCGAAAGGATGTTTCATGGAGTTTCAGGACTTTTGGAGTTGTGCAGAATAGGTTTAACGCCCCGGATTCGATGCGCCAGGTGTCCGCCAGTTATTCGCCGTAGTTTCCATGTCATTTACTTGCGTGTTGCATATTGCCATGTCATCATATGCATTTCATCCGCATGTTTTTCAAAACATGCATCTGTTCGGGTTCTCCCGGTTCTCTCCGTTGTCCGTTCGGATTCCAGACCTCTCGCGCGTGCCCCCTCGCCCCTCTCAGACCTTTCTTCGTGTGCGGGTGTTAAACATTCTCGGAATGGACCGAGGTTTGATGAGTGGCCTTGGTATAGCACCGGTAGACCGCCCATCAAATTTCGTTCCATTTGGAGGTCGTTTGACGCCCCAATGGTTAACCGTGTAGCCCGAAACCTCCTTATCTTTGCAGCCCAGCCCCTCTTCACCACAGCCCACTAGCCCATCCTAACCCCTTCCATGCTCTCCGCCGTTCGATCACGATTGCGTGGCCAAAAACCGCACCTCATTTGGACTCTCCTAGCTCCCTGTACCTATAAATATGTGCTCCTCGTCCAATTTCGTGGATGAACCCTAGCCATCTTCATCCTCGTGCCGCAGGACACGTCCGCCCCTGCCGGACATGTCCGCCGGACACCTCACCCGAACCAATCCCGTCGTGCCACGTCTCCCGGCGCCGCCGCCAACCACTCCCACGCCGCCACCTCACCCGCGCCTTGTCCCTCTCTCTCCTCCCACCGCGCCGCGGCCCGCCCGAGCCCATCTGGCCGC
>NC_041385.1:266102670-266144844 GCF_002162155.2 Triticum dicoccoides | reverse complement strand
GCCCGCCGCCTCCCGCCGACCATGCCGGCCACCGCGCCCCTCCCCTCCGCCGGTTGCCCCAGCCGCCGCCAGCCAAAGCCCCGCTTGCCGCCGCCTCTCCTCGCCGCCGGTCCCGTCTCCGGCCGGATCCGGCAAGGGGCCGGCCAAACCCGGCGCCCCGGCCCTCTTCGGCCCCCCTCCGGCCATCTTCTTCTCCATCTCCGGCGAGATCCGCCGCCACCTCGCCCGTTGACTTTTCCTCGAGGTAGTTTTCGACCAAGTCCCCAGATCTGTGATATTTTTATTCCATGTTCATCGCATCATAACTCCATGCATACTGCTCCGTTTTGTGCATGCTATATATCAAAATGTTCGTCATGAGATTCTCTACATTTCATTCTATTGTGCCATGCTTGTTTGAGTTCATCTTGATGCCTGAATCATCGTTGCAGGAGTGCTATATGATGTTAATCTGCTGAAACTGTTATAACTTGATGATTTGTTATTTTTGTTGCATTCGATGTGTGCATACTATGAGCATGAGCTCTACATGTGTTTTGAACTACATCATGACATCTTTAGAGGGGTGCCATCCATTTATTTTTATGAGTTGCGTAGTGAGTGCATCAAGCTTGTTAAGTAGGGTACTCGATGTTGCTGTTTTGCTAGGCTGAATCTGCTACATCATGATGCTATGTAAACCTGCTGCTACAAGTCATATTATGCATTATCTAGAGATGTTCACTAAGGATGTTTTGTTAAACATGTCATGCTCTACCCATCCATGCCCCTGCGTTCATTTATAGCATGTTGTAGCTTGCTTTAATCTTGCTCTCAAGTTCCTAAATAATGTTGCTGTCAGCATGTTAACATTAAGTTCAGTTTTGCCATGAGCTTTGCTAGTGATCCATGCACCCTATGAACTTGTTCTTGACATGTATAGCTTCATAAACATGTCTTATTGCTGTTGGTTACCTTGCCATTCCATGTGATGCTCTGTGGTTAGTGGTACAAGCTCACCAACATGCCTAGTTATTGTTGTTCCTGCCATGTTTGAATCTGTCATATCTTTTGCCATGTTTACATGAGTGCCATCATATCTTCTGATCTTTTTGACTCATGGTCAGTAAAGGACTTTTGTTCTATGCATTTAGTAGTATCATACCATGCCTTAAGTTTCTATGATAAGTTCCTGTAGCATGTTGTTTGGTAGCTCTAAACATTGCAACCTGCTGTTATTTCTGCTAAGTCTGAAACTGTTATTACTTGCAATCTTGCCATGTTGAGCATGTTCTAGTGATTTCTGGAGATAGCTCAGTGTTCATGTTTTGTTATGCTTTACCTGTACATCATGTCCATGCCTTTTGTTTTTCTGTTGAGGTGTTGTAGCATATTGTTTTGATGCTTGCTATATGCCTAGTTGCTGTTTTGGACAGATTATTGTTATATCATGTTTGGAGTGTATGTGTTGAACCGTTGCTCCGTTTTGAGTGTGCTCTATATGAAACTTTCTTGATTTTGCATGTAGTTTCATATTATCATGTTGAATCCTTGTTTTGAGGTGTTTTCTTGATGTTTGTATGCATTTTGCATCAATGCCATGTTTAACTTGTTTTGCTCATATCTTCTAGGCCGTAGCTCCGAATCAAATGAACTTTATATGTAACTTCACTAGAATTTCGTATAGATCATTTTGGTGCATCTTAACTTGCTGTTTAACAACTTGAACATAAGGTTTATTCAGATCTGTACCAATTTCGAAACTTGCATATGAGGACTTACCGGATTAGTTATATGTTGTTCCCGGCCTCATTTAAACTTGCCTTGATGTGTTGCTCTTGTTTTGCATCATCTCTTGCCATGAGTAGCTTCATGTAGTCTTGTCTTGCACCATGCTTGGTTGTGCATCTTGTCTTGCCTATGTGTGGTGTGTTTACCATGTTGTGTGTTTATTCTCGATAGTTCCTGTTTCGTTGCGATCGTGAGGATTCGTTCGTCTACGCTTGGTTCGGCTTCTCCCGTTCGTATTCAGCCCCTCTTATAGAGTTTTTAGTTGCAGGTGAAGTTGAAGATTGCTCCATGGTGGACAGGATTATGTTGGGATATCACAATATCTCATATTTAATTAATGCATCTATATACTTGGTAAAGGGTGGAAGACTCGGCCTTATGCCTGGTGTTTTGTTCCACTCTTGCCACCCTAGTTTCCGTCATACCGGTGTTATGTTCCCGGATTTTGCGTTCCTTACACGGTTGGGTGATTTATGGGACCCCCTTGACAGTTTGCTTTGAATAAAACTCCTCCAGCAAGGCCCAACCTTGGATTTACCATTTGCCTCACCTAGCCCTTTTTTCCCTTGGGTTTCCGGAGCCCGAGGGTCATCTTTATTTACCCCCCCCCCCGGGCCAGTGCTCATCGTGAGTGTTGGTCCAACCTGTCAGCCGCCGGTGGCCACCAGGGGCAACTTATCATGGGCTAAGTTTGGACACCCTTGCAGGGTATTATCTTTCAAAAGTCATGCCCACGGTTATGCGGTAGATGGGAATTTGTTAATGTCCGGTTGTAGATAACTGGACACCAGATCCGAATTAAAACGCATCAACCGTGTGTGTAGCTGTGATGGTCTCTTTTCGGCAGAGTCCGAGAAGTGAACACGGTTTTTGGGTTATGTTTGACGTAAGTAGGAGTTCAGGATCACTTCTTGATCATTGCTAGCTTCACGACCGTTCCATTTTGCTCTCTTCTCGCTCTTATTTGCGTATGTTAGCCACCATATTATGCTTAGTAGCTGCTGCAACCTCACCACTTTACCCCTTCCTTTCCCATTAAGCTTTGCTAGTCTTGATACCCATGGTAATGGGATTGCTGAGTCCTCGTGGCTCACAGATTACTACAACAACAGTTGCAAGTACAGGTTTTGCGATGATCATGACGCGAGAGCGATGCTTGTTTGCGTTGAGTTCTTCTTCTGCTTCTTCGATCAGGGGATAGGTTCTAGGTCGGCAGCCTGGGCTAGCAGGGTGGATGTCGTTTGAGTTTCTGTTTGTGTTTCATCCATAGTCGGATGATGCTCTTATGTATTGTGATGTTGTATTCGTGTGGCATTGTATGCCTCTTGTATGTATCCCCATCTATTATGTAATGTTGATGTAATGATATCCACCTTGCAAAAGCGTTTCAATATGCGGTTCTATCCTTGGTGGGACCTTTGAGTCTCTTTAGGATAGTATCGCATATTGGGCGTGACAAGTTGGTATCAGAGCCAGGTCGGAATGGTGTGACCACTTCACTTTCAGGAATTTGATAGACTTGTTGCGAGTCTTGCGCTCGGTTTCTTCAAGAATAACAACGGGGTGCTCATGATAGGACAGATCTTCTTGGAGGTCAATTTCTTTGAAGTTGATGGTGCGTTTTGGAGTCTTGAAGCACTTGCGAAGCTGTGACACGTGAAACACATCGTGCACGTTTGCAAAGTTGAACGGAAGCTCAAGTTGATAGGCGAGGTCGCCTCTTTTGGCAATGATCTTGAAAGGACCCACGTATCTAGGGGCAAGCTGCCCTTTGATACCGAAGCGACGAGTGCCTTTCATTGGAGAGACGCGGAGGTAGAAATGGTCTCTGATCACGGTGCTTGTCATCATAATATCTCTTCTGGCGCGATTGCGCGGCTTTGAGATTCTCACGAATGACTTTGCACTTTTCTATGGCTTCTGTGATCAAGTCGTTGCCAAGAAGTTGGCGTTCACCTGTCTCGGACCAATTGAGAGGAGTACGACACTTTCTGCCATAGAGAATTTCGAATGGGGCCTTGCCCGAACTCGCTTGGAAGATGTTGTTGTAGGGAACTCGACATATGGAATACAATCTTCCCACTTCATACCGAAAGAGATGACACAAGCCCTGAGCATATCTTCAAGGATTTGATTGACTCGCTCGACTTGGCCACTTGTTTGAGGATGGAAAGCTGTGTTGAAACGAATGTTGGTGCCCATGGCCTTCTAAAAGGAGTCCCAGAACTTAGAAGTGAAGATGCTTCCACGATCTGAAGAAATCAATTGTGGAATGCTGTGCAAGGAGACAATTCTGGAGGTGTATAGCTCTGCCAGCTGAGCTGCTATGATAGATTCTTTGATAGGAAGAAAATGAGCCACTTTAGTAAGCTTGTCAATGACAACGAAGATAGCATCATTTCCACGCTTGGACTTAGGAAAACCAGTCACGAAGTCCATCTCGATATGATCAAGCTTCCATTCCGGAATAGCAAGAGGTTGGAGGAGACCAGCTGGTCTTTGGTGTTCTGCTTTCACCCTTCTACAGACATCACATTCATTCACGAATTGAGCAATCTCTCGCTTCATTCGAGTCCACCAATACGACTACTTGAGGTCATTGTACATCATCGTACTTCCAGGATGAATGGATAGGAGGGAATTATGTGCCTCGTTCATGATGACTTTTCTCAGATCGCCTTTAGGAACCACAATACGATCCTCAAAGAAAAGAGTATCTTTGTCATCCAAGCGATAGAACTTGTATTTGGAAATGCCCTTGTCAATACCACGTTTCACCTTTTTCACCATGGTATCCAGGAGTTGTGCCTCACGAATTTGATCTTCCAAAGTAGGAGAGACTATGAGGTTGGCAAGAAAGCCTTGAGGAACAACTTGAAGATTGAGTTTGCGGAAAGCTTCACAAAGATCCGGTTGAAATGGCTTGAGAATTAGACTATTGCAATAAGCCTTTCTGCTCAAAGCATCTGCAATCACATTCGCCTTGCCTGGAGTATATTCAATACTTGGATTGTACTCTTGAATCATTTTGACCCATCGAGTTTGTCTGAGGTTGAGGTTGGGTTGAGTGAAGATATACTTGAGGCTCTCGTGATCGGTGAAAATGTCCACTTGCCTTCCCAATAAGAGATGTCTCCATGTTATCAATGCATGGACAACTGCCGCCAACTCAAGATCGTGAGTGGGGTAGTTCTTCTCGTTGGGCTTCAACTGACGAGAGGTATAGGCCACAACTTTCTTCTCTTGCATTAACACAACACCGAGACCTTGAAGAGAAGCATCACAGAAAACTTTGAATGGCTTGGATTCATCAGGAGGGGTCAAGACAGGAGCTGTGACTAGCTTCTCTTTGAGGGTGTTGAAAGCAACGTTGCACTTAGGCGTCCAAACATACTTGACATGCTTCTCGAGGAGGTTGGAAAGAGGCTTTGCAATCTTAGAGAAGTTCTCAACGAATCTTCGGCAATAGCTTGACATTCTGAGGAGGTTCCCAATTCACAACTGCAGACACCTTCTCGGGATTAACAGCAATGCCCTTGGCGGAGATGATATGACCAAGGTAAATAACTTCATCAAGCCAGAACTCACATTTGGAAAACTTCGCATAGAATCGGTACTCTCTGAGCTTGTCGAGCACCAATCGCAAATGTTTGGCATGATCCTTCTTATTCTTAGAGAAGACCAAAATATCATCGAGATACACCAAGACGAATTCATTGGTGTAGGGGTTGAAGATAAAGTTCATCATTCGAGAGAATGTTGGAGGAGCATTGACAAGGCCGAAAGACATGACAATATACTCATAAGAACCAAAACTTGTTCTGGATGCTGTCTTGGGAATACCTTGTTCATGAATGTGAATCTGATGATAACCCATACTGAGGTCAAGCTTGGAGAATACTTTAGCACCTTTGAGTTGCTCGAAAAGCTCATTGATGTTGGGAAGTGGATACTTGTTCTTGATTGTCTTCTTGTTCAATGGACGGTAATCGACGCACAGTCGATCCGTGCCATCCTTCTTCTAGACAAAAAGAACTCCACAACCCCATGGAGATGAACTCGGTCTGAACAAACCCAGACACTCTTGTTCGTCGAGCTGTTTCTTCAATTCCTTCAGCTCCTTGGGTCCAAGCTTATAAGGACGCTTGCAAACGAGTTCAGTTCCAGGCTCAAGATCGATAACGAATTCGACTGGCCAATGAGGAGGCATACCCGGAAGCTCTTCTGGAAAGACATCTTGGTACTCACAAACGACTGGAATTTAAGAAATAGCATCCAACTCGCCCTTCTCATTGAGAGAAAACAACCAAATGGTTTCATCACGAGCGGCATAGATGATAACATCCTCAGAAGGATGTGTCAATTGAATTTCCCTGGCAGCACAATCAAGCTGAGCCTTGTGCTTAGAAAGCCAGTCCATCCCGAGAATTAGATCAATATCAGAGTTGCCAAGAACCATTGGAGAAGATAGAAATCTATCGTCGCCCATCTTGATATAAACATCCAGAGCCATCATTTTGGTGTTCATGAATAAACCCGGAGAGGAAACCGCTATCGGCTTAGGTAGATCAACAGTATGCAAATCGTGCATGGATGCAAAAGGCTTTGATATGAATGAAATAGAAGCACCCGTATCAAATAAAACTTTTGCAGCAATATCATTAACTGGAAGATTACCCATTATCACGTTAGTAGATTCCTCCGCTTGCGCTGCATTCATCATGTTCACCTTTGCAGACTTTGGATTATGCTTGACCACTGCATTGCTTGAAGATCTCACAGGAGGAGGAGGAGGAAGGCGCCTTTGGTTGAAGCACTTGTTCACGTAGTGACCTTTCTGCTGGCACTTGTTGCAAGTCACTTCTAAGAGCGAACGATGATAATGAGCATTTGACCTTGGAGCTTGAGGCTGAGACTTGTTCTAATAACTTGGGATGGGTGGGTGGAAAGATCCACGACCACCTGAGTTCTTCTGCTAGTAAGGCTGACGAAATGGAGGAGGAGGAAGGTAGAACTTCTGCTGCTTAGCTGCCACTTGTGAGGAAGAAGAAGACTGGTCTGCATCCCTGATTCTCTTCTTAGAAGCCTCACACTTGAGCTGAGCACCTTCTTGCTTGAGAGCCATATTGTAGAATTGATCAAACTGAGTAGGCTCAACAAGAACGAGAGCTAACTGCAGATCCTCTCTGAGGCCACCTCTGAATTGATAGATCATACTCTTCTCATCAGGAACGTCTTGTTTAGCGAAGCGAGCAAGTTTCTGAAACTGCTTGTTGTATTCGTACACAGACATGTTGCCTTGCTTGAGATTGCGGAACTCCTCACGCTTGCTCTCAACAACACTGGTAGGAATGTGGTGAGCTTTAAAGTCCCGACAGAAATCAGTCCAAGTAATCACTCGACCTCCTCTAGAATCCTTGTATTGCTGGAACCAATCGGCTGCTTGGTCCTTGAGCTGAAAATAAGCGAACTTGACGTAGTCCTCGGGCCTGACATTGCTACATTCAAAATGCTTGTTGATATCCACGAGCCAATCATCGGCGTCTGTGGCCTCGCCACAGTAGCTGAAAGACTTCGGCTGATTTGCCAGGAACTGGTTGAGGGTAGGAAATTGAGGCTAATGGTTGAACTGCCCTTGACCTTGATTCCCTTGGTTTCCTTGGCCTTGGTTGCACTCTAGCATGAGATGAATCATCATCTGAGCATTGGCGTTTGTGGCTGCCATCAAAGCTTGCCATGCCTCGGGAGGCGGAGGTGGAGGTGGAGGGTTCGCCTGACTCCCATCATTGCATTCCGGATTCTGACGCGTTGGCGGAGCCATCCTGAAGAGGGTGACATCCGTTAGCATCTTGATAGACAGATAGACAAGTTGAATCAATGGATAGAAATTGCAACATATAGTCTTCACAATAAACATTCGAACAAGGATGAACGAATGAATTCCAAAGCTAACATCACACGTCCATAAAGGTGAGAAGCCACTTGATAAGAGATTGATGAATGAAATAAACAAGGTACAACTGGAACAAATAAGTGGTAAGGATTATCCAATCACAAACCAAATATCTGCGGGAAGAAATGTAGAGCTACTTGAATCCCACCTCTAAACTACCGAAACTTTCCGGTTATTCAATCAGGTGTTGGGGATACAGGGGAAGCAATATATCTCACCCAAACTAACAATCCCTACATCCAGCTGTATCCATCCGTCAACACATAACCAAGAAACCTTCGGAAATCGTGTACCTCAACCTTCGAAAAGCATCTGTTATATGAGTTATGGCAATACTCCCGAACTCCCGCCCCAGTACTAGGTGGCGTCGAGGTTATCTCACCAACAACTGCATAAAATATATTTTCGATGTCGGCAAAACTCAGGTATTCCAGAACTGCAACGATAAAATTGTGACGACAACACCTCAGAGCTCAACTACCCGGGACACTGCCACAACCCCTAAATGTCAGGAGGCACCAAGAACAATATTCTCATCACAAGACTATCGGAACGATCCCAAGATACCCGCGTAATCCTAAAAAAAATTAAGTGAAATTTGAGGAGAGGAAAGTCAAAACTTCCATGTCAGGAGACCTCACCAGAGCGACGAAGGGACTGAGGAGTAAAAAGAATCCTACTCTCCGATATATATAATCCTAAGACTCAAAACATTTTTGATCTAGACTCAACAACACCAGCAATCAATCAAGCAGGGGGCTCCTAAGTCGGGGATGGCTCTGATCATCTTCCTTCACATTGGCTCGAATCATGGCTATCTCCATTTCCTTGTAGTATTCTTCAACACTCTTTGTTCCTTGCTTGAGGAGTTGTAGCTTCTTGAAGAGATCGCGGTTGTAGTAGGTGGGCACAAAACGTGCTCGCATTACATCCTTCATTTGAGCCCAAGTGGTGATAGGTGGTTCACCTCTTGCTTGACGGTGTTTAAGGACTTGTTCCCACCATATGAGCACATAGTCTTGGAACTCAAGTGATGCCATAGCGATCTTCTTCTCTTCCTCATAGTTGTGTAAACGAAAAATTTTGTCGACCTTCAATGCCTATGAGAGGTACTCTTCCGGATCATTGCTTCCATTGAAGTTGGGCATTGTGAACTTGAGCTTTCCATAGCGTTGTTCTTCATTGTGTTGTTGGCGATGTTGATGATGACGCCCTTGACATGGAGGGTAATCATCCTCATGTTGCTCTTGTCACGGAGGAAATCCATGATCAACTTGCTCTTGTTGAACTTGAGGTTGAAGTGGAGCTTGACGAGCTTGTGGAGCTTGACGTGCTTGTGGAGGAGCTTGTGGAGCTTGACGTTGCACACGCGGTTGGTAGTTCCTCTCTTGGATTTCTTCTCGAAGGGATTCCTCTTGATTGCGCCGTTCGCGATTTTGGTTGGCGATGGATCGACTTGATTCTTGAAGGGCACGTTCCGCCTCAAGACCTTGCGCTTCTCGTTGTTGTTGTTGAAGATGTTGAGCCTCGGCGTCTTGTTCCTCTTGGTGTAGATGCGCTCGTTCTCCTTCTTGGCGTCGTAGTCGTTGTCGTTCTTGAGCTTTAGCAAAAGCTACTTTGTTTGATTGAGGACGAGGGATTTGCTCATCGACTTGCTCTTGTGAATGCTTGTCATGTAGCGGGTTCCGAGATGCATGCCGGGCTTGACGCGCCGCTCGTCGAAGAGTGTTCGATGACGGTGTACTTGAGTCGGAGAAGGTGTCGTCGGAGTGTCGACTTGAGCGGCTCCATCTTGAGGATGAAGAAGTGGAAGGACGTCGGTTCCTCATGAAGGCGCGGATCTCATCCATTATGCATCATTTTCTTGCTTTTGAGCGTCGAATTTGTTGTTGAAGTAGTCCCTCATTGCTTGTTGTTCTTGGTGCAATGCCTTTTGAGCTCCAAATAGGTGGCTCTTGGTGACAAATGATGTCATCTCGTCATCATTCTCGATGAGAGGTGGAGTGGTAGAAGAACTTGGCCTATCCATCATTCCAAGCAAAATGTAAGTTGTAGAAAGAAAAGAACGTGTACCAAATGTACCTTGACCGAAGTTGAAGATGAATCAAGTTCACTCAAATGTGGACAAGGAAATAGCACTGTTGGTACCAATTCTTGTCGGTTCTCACACCTACACACGTAAAAGCTTATGGTGGAGCTTGGTTAGGATAGTGGCACAAAATTTGATGCAATAGTAAGTGAGCTTCAATAATGTTGGAAAAGATTCACAAATTTGCAAATGCAATAAGTAGACCAAGCAAGTATGGGTACACGGAAACACACACGCAAATAGATAAATGGGATTGTGCAATCCAAAAGTGAGCCAAAATGTGGAAACCACGAAAATGCTCTTGTTACACAATACTAGAGAGACGCTAGCACGATTGCACAATAGGCGGATACGCAAACTTGTGCACAACCTACTAGGCAAAAATTCAACGATCTCTATCCCAAGTATTCTATATGTATGATATTTCGGTGCTATGATCCAAGATGATCGGATATGACAATCTTAATGTTGTATGATGCTATGGTTCTTGCTTATAAGCTCTTCGCTTATCTTTCCTCTTTGCTTAAAAGCTTGGGTGGCTCTTTCACTTTTGAGCTCTTTTCTTATGCAAACTCTCACGAACCAAGATAGTAATTGTGTATGCGATGACAACTTTGTGACACACAAGTGGATCTCAAGATATGCACCACTATTGTATGGTATGTATGCTATGGAGTATGATCACTAATGTGCACAAGTCACGTTGCCGGCAATACTCAACGGCTAGTCTCGATGGGTAAGCTACGCAAAAGTGGGGACATGTGGGGTATCAATGCAATTGCAAGGTATGACAAAGATGTCGTCGAAGTTACCGTCATTGGCGATGATGAGACCCTTGCGAAGATGAGCCGTGGTGTTAATGAAGTCGAACCGTACCTAGATAGCCGAAACACAAAAGGATACGGGAGCCACAACTCAAAATCTCAAGGACCCAAAATGTGTCAAAATCATCCTAGGAGGTGTCGGGGAAGATGGTGGTGTACCTCCTCCACCTCAGCCTCAACCCCTCCGCCGCGCCATCTCGCCGGCCGCCGCGCCGTCCCGCCGTCCGCCGCGCCGTCTCGCCGTCGCCTCCTCCCCTCCTCGCCGCCCAAGCTCGCCGGCGACCGCGCCCCGGCCGGCCCCGACCCTCCTCTCTGGCCTCCTCCTCACCAACTCCGGTGAGCTCGCTCCGATGAACCTCGATCCGCGCGCCCGACCGGATCCAGATCTAGAAAACTCTAGGTTGACCTCGTTTTTTTGCTAAGTCTGCATTATTTTTAGCCCTGTTCATCGCATCATGACTCCGTCATCGTAGCTCCGTTTCATGCGCATGATATATCAAAATGTTCATCAGGAGATGCTCCTAATTTTGTTCCATTGTGACATGTTTTTTTGAGGTCATATAGATGCTCAAATCTCTGATGCAAGAGTGCTATATAATGTTAGTTTCCGATTCTTAACAGTTTGTGGGCATTTGTCATTTTTGCTACATTTATTGTGTGCATCTTTTGGGCATTAGCTCTACATATGTTTTGTATTATGCCATGCCATATTTACAGGAGTGCTTTCCATGTATTTTTGTGATCAATGTGGTGACTAGAACAAGCATGCAAACTAGGCTTCGTGATGTTGCTGATTTCAGTCCCTGTACTGCTGTTATTTTTATGCCATGTAAACTTTATGCTACAGAGAGATCCATGCATATTTTGAGATACTTCAGTAAGGATGTTTTGAACATATGGTTATGCGCTATCCATTCATGCCCCTGTTTGCAATTTTGTAGTAGTCCAGCATGTCATTTTCTTGCTCTAACTTTGCTATAAAATGTTTCCTGACAGATTGTTTACATGTTATTCAATTTTGCCAAGGTTGTTGTAGTTGATCCTTGCATGCTATGAACTTGTTCTTGCCTTGGTTAGTTTCATAAACATGTCTTCTTGCTGATTCCATACTTATCTTGTCATGCAATGACTTGTGGTGAGTGAATCGAGCTCGCGAAGATGCCTTCATAATTCTGTCAATGCCATGCTCTGTTTGCTGAATCTGTTAACGAAACTTGCTAAGTTTACATGGGTGCCATCACATCTTCTGATCCCTTTTGGCTCATGGTCACTAAGGGACTTTTGTTCTATGCTTTGAGTAGAATCATTTCATGTCTTGTTTTGCTATTATAAGTTCCTGTAGCATGTTGATTGGTTGCTCTGAACATTGCTACCTGATGCTGTTTCTGCCATTTTCAGTATTTTCACTAAATCTGTGAAGCTGATATCTTTTGCACTTTTGCCATGCTTGTTTGAACCTTCTATTGGGTGATTTAGCCGTAGCTCAGTGTTCATCTTTTGTCAAGCATCTCCTGTAGATCACTGCCATATGCTTTGTTGTTATGTTGGGGTGCTGTAGCATAGTTTCTTGTTGCATGCTAAGTAGCATCATGCTGTTAATCGCAGATTTGTGTCATTCTTGTTTTGCTTGCCAATTGCAAACCGTGCATCCGTTTCCGGTGATCTTTATATCGATTTCAACCGAAATCATCTCATATTTCCAACGGCATACTTGGTTTGCCAATTTGATGACTTGTTCATCATTTTTTCTTCCGGAGCCCGCATATGCATTGCATATCACATCTCGCATATCATGCCATGTATAGCATCATGTTGCTTGTGCATTGCACCATGATTTATTGTGGTTCCATTGTTTGTGTTCTTGCTTTGGGTAGATCCGGGAGACGAGTACATGAACGAGGAACCTGTTGAGAACGCTTACGAGGATCAAGCTCTCGACAACTTTGAGAACTTTGCAGGCAAGATGACCATACCTTTGATATCACTTCTATCTTTGCTTTGCTAGTTGCTCGCTCTATCGCTATGTTAGCTCTACCTACCACTTTGTTATCATGTCTCCCATATTGCCATGTCAAGCCTCTAACCATCATGTCCTAGCAAACTGTTGTTTGGCTATGTCACCGCTTTTGCTCAGCCCCTCTTATAGCGTTGCTAGTTGTAGGTGAAGATGAAGTTTGTTCCTTGTTGGAACATGGATATTTGGGATATCACAATATCTCTTGTTTAATTAATGCACCTCATATACTTGGTAAAGGGTGGAAGGCTCGGCCTTATGCTTGGTGTCTTGTTCCACTCTTGTCGCCCTAGTTTCGGTCATACCGGTGTTATGTTCCTTGATTTTGCATTCCTTCGGTCTTCTCAGTTATTCAATCTATTCCGCTTGTGGTCGGTTATCACCTCATAATTTTGAGATGTTTTCCATAAGTCCACAACAAGCTTATTCTTTCATTGTTGATTTTCTCAACAACTCCGTTCAACCTTTCCTTCTAAGTTCTTTTCATTCAACTCTTTCAATTCTTTCGGAGGTTTTGTGTCATGTATTCATCAAGTATCATTCCATCCTCTCAAGTTCATGTTCTATTCTTTCCATGTTCAGCCGGAGTGCTGCCTAAATCCTTTCAGTCTTATTCGTTTCTTATCTCGTTCTAACCGGAGTGGTCTCATAGTCTATCTGATTCCGTGAGCTTTCGATTCCCGTCATTCTCGTCCTTCTTCTCTTCTTCTCAAGTGCTCTCGATTCTTTGCTTCTTATCTTGAGTTCTTGTTTCACCTCATCCCTTTTCCCTTCCGTCGCGGCCCTAAGATCTCGGGACGAGATCTCTTGTTAGTGGAGGAGTGTTGTAACACCCCGAATTCGATGTGACGGGTGTCCGCCAGTTATTCGCCATAGTTGCCATGTCATTTTCTTGCGTGTTGCATATTTCCATGTTATCATCTGCATTTCATCCGCATGTTTTTAAAAACTTGCATCCGTTCGGGTTCTCCCGGTTCTCTCCGTTGTCCGTTCGGAGTCCAGACCTCTCGTGCGTGCCCCGTTGCCCCTCTCAGACCTTGTTTCGTGTGCGGGTGTTAAACATTCTCGGAATGGACCGAGGTTTGCCGAAAAGCCTTGGTATAGCACCGGTAGACCGCCCGTCAAATTTCGTTCCATTTGGAGGTCGTTTGACGCCCCAACGGTTAACCGTGTAGCCTGAAACCTCTTTCTCTTTGCATCCCAGCCCCTCTTCACCACAGCCCACTAGCCCATCCTAACACCCTCCATGCTCTCCGCCGTTTGATCTTGATCGCGTGGCCGAAAACCGCACCTCATTTGGACTCTCCTAACTCCCTCTACCTATAAATATGTGCTCCTCGTCCAATTTCTCGGATGAACCCTAGCCATCTTCATCCTCGCGCCACCGGACACGTCCGCCCCTACCGGACATGTCCGCCGGACACCTCACCCGAACCAATCCCGTCGTGCCACATCGCCCGCCGCCATCGCCAACCACTCCCACGCCGCTACCTCACCCGCGCCCTTTCCCTCTCTCTCTCCTCCCACCGCGCCACGACCCGCGAAGCCCGGGCACGGCCCGCCCGAGCCCATCCGACCGTGCCGCCGACCCGCGCCGCCCTGGGCCGCCACCGACCGCCGCAGCGGTGTTCGCCGCCTCCCCCCGACCACGTCGGCCACCGCGCCCCTCCCCGCCGCCGGTTGCCCCAGCCGCCGCTGGCCGAAGCCCTGCTTGCCACCGCCTCTCCTCGCCGCCGGTCCCGCCTCCGGCCGGATCCGGCAAGGGGCCGACCATACCCGGCGCCCCGGCCCTCTCCGGCGCCCTCTCCGGCCCCCCTCCGGCGACCTTCTTCTCCATCTCCGGCGAGATCCACCGCCACCTCGCCCGTTGACTTTTCCTCGAGGTAGTTTTCGACCAAGTCCCCGGATCTATGATATTTTTATGCCATGTTCATCGCATCATAACTCCATGCATACTACTCCGTTTTGTGCATGCTACATATCAAAATGTTCGCCATGAGATGCTCTACATTTCATTTCATTGTGCCATGCTTGTTTGAGTTCATCTTGATACCTGAATCATCGTTGCAATAGTGCTATATGATGTTAATCTGCTAAAACTGTTATAACTTGATGATTTGTTATTTTTGTTGCATTTGATGTGTGCATCCTATGAGCATGAGCTCTGCATGTGTTTTGAACTAAATCATGCCATATTTAGAGGGGTGCCATCCATGTATTTTTGTGAGTTGCATAGTGAGTGCATCAAGCTTGTTAAGTAGGGTACTTGTTGTTGCTGTTTTGCTAGGCTGAATCTGCTACATCATGATGCTATGTAAACCTGCTGCTACAAGTCATTCTATGCATAATCTGGAGAAGTTCACTAAGGATGTTTTGTTAAACATGTCATGCTTTATCCATCCATTCCCCTGGTTGCATTTATATCCTGCTGTAGCTTGTTGTAATCTTGCTCTCAATTTGCTAAATAATGTTGCTGTCAGCCTGTTAACATTAAGTTTAGTTTTGCCATGAGCTTTGCTAGTGATCCATGCACCCTATGAACTTGTTCTTGCCATGTATAGATTCATAAAGATGTCTTCTTTCTGTTGGTACCTTGCCATGCCATGTGATGCTCTGTGGTGAGTGGTACAAGCTCAACAACATGCCTAGTTATCGTTGTTTCTGCCATGTTTGAATCTGTCATATCTTTTGCCATGTTTACATGAGTGCCATCATATCTTCTGATCCTTTTTGACTCATGGTCAGTAAAGGACTTTTGTTCTATGCATTTAGTAGTATCATACCATGCCTTAAGTTTCTATGACAAGTTCCTGTAGCATGTTGTTTGGTAGCTCTAAACATTGCAACCTGTTGTTATTTCTGCTAAGTCTGAAACTGTTATTACTTGCAATCTTGCCATGTCTTTTTGAGCATGTTCTAGTGATTTCTGGAGATAGCTCAGTGTTCATGTTTTGTTATGCTTTAATTGTACATCATGTCCATGCCTTTTGTTTTTATGTTGAGGTGCTTTAACATATTGTTTTGATGCTTGCTAGATGCCTAGTTGCTGTTTTGGACAGATTATTGTTATATCATGTTTGGAGTGTATGTGTTGAACCGTTGCTCCGTTTTGAGTGTGCTCTATATGAAACTTGCTTGATTTTGCATGTAGTTTCATATTATCATGTTGCATCCTTGTTTTGAGGTGTTTGCTTGATGTTTGTATGCATTTTGCATCAATGCCATGTTTAACTTGTTTTGCTCATATCTTCTAGGCCGTAGCTCCGAATTAAATGAACTTTATATGTAACTTGACTAGATTTTCGTGTAGATCATCTTGGTGCATATCAAATTGCTGTTTAACAAATTGAACATAAGGTTTATTCAGATCTGAACCAATTTCGAAACTTGCATATGAGGACTTACCGGATTAGTTATATGTTGTTCCTGGCCTCATTTAAACTTGCCTTGATGTGTTGCTCTTGTTTTGCATCATCTCTTGCCATGAGTAGCTTCATGTAGTCTTGTCTTGCATCATGCTTGGTTGTGCATCTTGTCTTACCTATGTGTGGTGTGTTTACCATGTTGTGTGTTTCTTCTCGATAGTTCCTGTTTCGTTGCGATCGTGAGGATTCGTTCGTCTACGCTTGGTTCGGATTCTCCCGTTCATATTCTTCATGGACTCGCTCTTCTTCCTAGCGGGATTTCAGGCAAGATGACTGCTACCCTGGATCTCACTAATATCATTGCTATGCTAGTTGCTTCGTTCTATCGCTTTGCGGTGCTACCTATCTTTTGCTCTTCAAGCCTCCCAATTGCCATGTCAGCCTCTAACCTTTTTCACCCTTCCTAGCAAACCATTGTTTGGCTATGTTACCGCTTTGCTCAGCCCCTCTTATAGAGTTTTTAGTTGCAGGTGAAGTTGAAGATTGCTCCATGGTGGACAGGTTTATGTTGGGATTTCACAATATCTCTTATTTAATTAATGCATCTATATACTTGGTAAAGGGTGGAAGACTCGGCCTTATGCCTGGTGTTTTGTTCCACTCTTGCCGCCCTAGTTTCCGTCATGTCGGTATTATGTTCCCGGATTTTGCGTTCCTTACGCGGTTGGGTGATTTATGGGACTCCCTTGACAGTTCGCTTTGAATAAAACTCCTCCAGCAAGGCCCAACCTTGGTTTTACCATTTGCCTCACCTAGCCCTCTTTTCCCTTGGGTTTCCGGAGCCCGAGGGTCATCTTTATTTTAGCCCCCCTAGGCCAATGCTTTTCTAAGTGTTGGTCCAAACCGAGCGATGTCCGGCGCCCCCTGGGCAACCAGGGTCTATGCCAACCCGTCATCTTGCTCATCCGGTGTGCCCTGAGAACGAGATATGTGCAGCTCCTATCGGGATTTGTCGGCACATCCGGGCGACTTTGCTGGTCTTGTTTTACCATTGTCGAAATGTCTTGTAAACCGGGATTCCGAGTCTGATCGGGTCTTCCTGGGAGAAGGTATATCCTTCGTTGACCGCGAGAGCTTATCATGGGCTAAGTTGAGACACCCCTACAGGGTATTATCTTTTGAAAGCCGTGCCCACGGTTATGCGGCAGATGGGAATTTGTTAATGTTCGGTTGTAGATAACTTGACACCAGATCCGAATTAAAACGCATCAACCGTGTGTGTAGTCGTGATGGTCTCTTTTCGATGGAGTCCGGGAAGTGAAAACGGTTTTTGGGTTATGTTTAACGTAAGTAGGAGTTCAGGATCACTTCTTGATCATTGCTAGCTTCACGACCGTTCCATTTTGCTCTCTTCTCGCTCTTATTTGCGTATGTTAGCCACCATATTATGCTTAGTCGCTACTGCAACCTCACCACTTTACCCCTTCCTTTCCCATTAAGCTTTGCTAGTCTTGATACCCATGGTAATGGGATTGCTGAGTCCTCGTGGCTCACAGATTACTACAACAACAGTTGCAGGTACAGGTTTTGCGATGATCATGACGCGAGAATGATGCTTGTTTGTGTTGAGTACTTCTTCTGCTTCTTCGATCAGGGGATAGGTTCCAGGTCGGCAGCCTGGGCTAGCAGGGTGGATGTCGTTTGAGTTTCTGTTTGTGTTTCATCCATAGTCGGATGATGCTCTTATGTATTGTGATGTTGTATTCGTGTGGCATTGTATGCCTCTTGTATGTATCCCCATCTATTATGTAATGTTGATGTAATGATATCCACCTTGCAAAAGCGTTTCAATATGCGGTTCTATCCTTGGTGGGACCTTCGAGTCTCTTTAGGATAGTATCGCATATTGGGCGTGACAATAGGTTTCCAACATTTTCTCCTTTTCCAGCCAGAATTCCAGCTGCCGGCATTCCCCCTCTTCATGATAAACCTTGTAAAATAAGAGAGAATAGCCATAAGTATCGAGATATAATGTGTAATAACAGCCCATAATGCAATAAATATTGATATAAAAGAATGATGCAAAATGGACGTATCAATCCACACCCCGCCGTCCGCCGCCGCATCCACGTCCCCTACAACTCCTCCATGACGCCCTGATCTTGCCTCGCCAACACAACCGGCATCCATGGTCTCCCCTCTGAGGGGACCTGCTCTGGAATCGCCAACGCTTCATGCATCTGCGGCCTCTCCTTCGCGGCTCCCTTCATTGGCCTCCCTCCCCGACACGGTCCACATCGGCGACCCCCCTTGCTCCCCCTTCAGCGGCTCACACGGGATGGAGGGAGTCGCGCCGTTGGCCATGGCGGCAGGGGCCTCCCTCCCCGACACGGCCCACATCGGTGACCTCCCTTCCTCCCCCTTGAGCGGCTCACACGGGATGGAGGGAGTCGCATCGTTAGCCATGGCGGCAGGGGCCTCCCTCCCCGACGCGGTACACATCGGCGACCTCCCTTCCTCCCCCTTCAGCGACTCACACGGGATGGAGGGAGTCGTGCCGTCGGCCATGGCCGCAGGGGCGGCCCAGAGGACCTCAAACCTGCTAGTTCCTCTCCCTAATGGGCAAGTATTCAATTCCTCAAATACCTGATGTGTAGCATTTGATCTGTTAGAAGTAATTTTCTTGTTGTGCTCCTGTTACTCATTGGAGTTTGATCTGTTCATGGGGCATATCTGCTTGTTTGTCTATTGTACACATGCTCTGGTTCTTTAGTGCATAACTAGACCAATTAGGGATTCGTGAGTGAAGCAACTAGTTTAATAATTCCTATGAGATGCAAGAAGATAGTTCATTTGTTTTTGATGGAAGTTGCTAGTAGGGGATATTGCAAGCAGAGTTCCTCTAAAATATATTGCAAGGTGCTAGTTTGGTCATTACCCAGTCCCAGGCTGCTTATAATAGTAGTAAACATGGGATATTCTGGCTTCCTTCACTAGTTTGATCAAAGGAGTAACATGTTATCTCATTTGCAAAAAATATTGTAAAAGGTCATGTCATTGGTACATATATGTCATACATACATGCTGATTGCATGGTGTAGCACTAGATAATGGAACAATGTGGAAAAAAAGATTATTTTGATCAGTTTTTTCCATGTCATATATGTTGATGGCTTAGCTAGCTAGCCTAATTCCACACTTTTTTTATGTCCAATTTGTGTCAATGTAGGTCAGAGCTGCCACCTTATAAGCTGATTGTGACATACGGGCCGCGTTCTTACAAGAATTACAAGGGCGACCAGTGCATGGTGTCTTCTTGGAGTTGGGACATTTGTGTAGAGAGGCAGACCAGTTATGATCAACTTATGGGGCTGATACAGAGTAAATATCCATGGGAAACGATGAGGGTGTTGTGTTTTTAAAGTGGAATAGTAGCAACCAATATTTTGTGCTAGTTCGCAATGATGAAGATGTGGTCAGCATGTATGATGAGAATGAGGAAGACAAGATTATTAAGATACTTGTTCAGTTCTGCAAGAATGGTGAGGAGGAGAAGTTTGCTCAGAGTTTGCTTCAACCAATTCGACCTTCTCTAGGAAAGGAAGTGCCCAAGCTCATAGTGGAAGATTTAACCCAGAAATCTCAATATGAGTATGAGATACCCGAGGAGAACTTGACAAGGAAAGAAAAATCTAAAGAGGGCTACGAAGGAGAGGATCATGTTGGAATAGATGAGGAGGACCAGTACCTTGATGGTGACGAGCAGGAAAATGGAGGTGAGCAAGCCAAAGATGCTGACCATAAGGCAACCAAAGATGTTTCCCAAGATGTCGAGGAGGATAGTGATGAGCATGAAGAGGATAGTGATGATCATGACGAGGATAGTGAAGAAGGGGCTATTAGTGATGAGGATAGTGATGGGGCATAGTGTATGATATTCCAGAAATTAGTTATGACAAGGATGATCCACCTATGACAAAAGGGACATTATTTCACTCTATTGAAGAGTTCAGATTTGCACTTGCTACACATGCTATTGTCAACGAGTTCAGTTACAAAATTGATAAAAGTGATCAAAAGAGGGTGAGAGTTTCTTGTTCTTATGAACCACTGGAAGGGAGAAACCCATGCAAGTGGAGGGTGAATGGTTCTACCTTATATGATGAGAAAACAGTAATGGTGAAGAATGAACCCAAGATGCACACATGCCCCAGCACACAAAGAGATGGCAAAGTAAAGGTTGCTAAGAGGAAGTGGATTGCTGCTAGAGTGACTGATTGGTTGAAGGGTGATCCAAGTATGACTATAATTGCTTTGAAAAAAGGTTGCTTGAGAAATACCATGTCGATATCGATTATCAGAGAGTGCTTGCAGGTAGGCGTATAGACTTGGACCAGATATTTGGCAAGGGGGAGCATAGTTTTGAGTGCTTGCACGACTGGTAGGCTGAGGTGCTTAGGAAGTGCCCAATAAGTATTGTAGTGATAAATCACAAAGAGATCGAAGGACAGCAACACTTCACAAGGGCATTTGTGTGTTTTAGAGCTTGCATTGATGGATTTCTGTTAGGATGTAGACCTTACTTGAATGTTGATGCCACTGCCTTGAATGGGAAATGGAAAGGACAGCTTGCGGTTGCTTGTGGTGTTGATGGACACAATTGGTTGTATCTAGTGGCTTATGTTGTATTTGATTTAGAGACTAAAGAGAACTGGGAGTGGTTCATGGAGAAACTCAAATCAGCTATTTGCACACCAGAATGCTAAGTCATATGCACAGATGCATGCAAAGGGTTGGAAACAGCAGTGCATATTGTATTCCCAACTGCTGAACATAGGGAATGCTTTAGAGACATGATAATGGACTTCATAAAGAAATTCCATGGCAAGGTTTTTGAAGAAAATCTATCGCCAGTGGCACACACATATTCTCCTGCCAAGCACAATCACCATATGGACAAAATTATGGAAGCCAATCCGGAAGCTATCACATACCTTGATGAGTGGCATTCTAATTTGTGGAGCAGAAGTAAGTTCTCTACAACATGCAAATGTGACTATGTAATGAACAACATAGTTGAGTCATTCAATTCCATGATTAAGAAATTGAAGGGGTTCCCTGTTCTTGAATTATTGGACTCTTTGAGAGAATGGCTAATGGTCAGATTTGAAATAAGAGCTAAAATAGCGAGAAGATTTGTACGTGGACTTCTAAAAATTCTGCCAAGGATCACCAACATGATGAACAATAGATCAAGGGGGATAGTGTTAGTTGGGTTCTCTAGAAGTGATGCCTTGAAAGCGGAGGTCACTATAAAGATCCATGGCTATAATTGGAAGCACTATGTAGATTTGGAGAAGTGGGAATGTACTTGTAGACATTGGGAAGTAACTAGACAACCTTGACTACATGCCATTGCATTCATCACAAGTATTAGAGGAGGTCGAGAGATAGATGACTATGTGCATGAGTACTACTCTGTGAAATCATTCAGCAATGCATATGCAAAAAATGTGCCCACCATGACCGATAAGAAGCAATGGCCAATGGTCGATGTTGGGTTCAAATTGCACCCTCCCATGTTGAAAAAGGCTACTGGTAGACCTAGGACACAAAGGATAAAGTCAGCCTTTGAGAGCATATCCAAAAGAAGACACAAGTGCTAAGAATGCAAAGAATTTGGGCATATGCTGAAGACATGTCCAATACTTCATCCTGAACGCAAGCGAAACAGGTAATTGCTAGCAAAGAATTATATATATGCATGTGAATCTGTTGTTCAGATTTTTGGTGGTCCATATGCTTGTGAACCTGCTATACAAATCCATCATGTAGTCTAAATGCAATGAAATGTATAGTCTTAACTTAATTCTCTATCTGAAAACTGCTAGGAAACGAAAAAAATGTCGAGCCTCAAGACATAGAAGACATAGAATCCAATTCTATAGATGCTGAAACTCTCGGCACCAGCAGGTAAACATTCTTGTTTTCCTTTTGCAAATCTGTATTGGATGTTTTGCTTCAAACAGTCCATAGTGGTCTAATTTTTCCTATTGCAAATCTGCATTTCAACACTCTTGTTTTCATTTATTGTCAATTCTAAAAAGGCGGGAAAAGGAGGTGGTAAATGGGCAAAGCCTAGCCCAGTTTCTGAAGCATCTAAGAAGACTTCTGCTACACATGATAGTCCAGCAAAGAACACAAGAAGCAAACAGTGTCCTCCGTCGAAGAGCACAAGAAGCAGAAAGAAGTTGTGAACCTTCCTGTGCAACTACATATTATTGTGGAGCACTATGCATATGGAACCTTGCAGTGTAGTTGTGTAGCTGATGCAATTGTAGGTTATTTTGTGGAGCACCATGCATATCTGAGCCTTGTTGCATAGATGCTACTACATGTTATTTTCTGGAGCACCATGCCTTGCTGTGTACTATGTTCAGCTTGTCATGTGTCTAGACCTTGTCGTACTTTGCTCAACTTGTGTGGAGCTTGCCTTTTGGGTGGTCCATATGCATGCGAACCTTGCTGTTTAGATTAGATGATGGATTTGTACTCCTATGAAGTAATTTGTTGATATTTATAATGGCCTAACCTCTTTACTATGCTACTGGTCATGATGTTATTATTGCGCTTACTTCTGATCAAATAGTGAATTTATGTGTAATTATGTGCATTGTTATATTTTTAAATAGGTCATGCCAAAATTTGTAACACATCAACTTAGTGTATTTAGATGCTCTCATGGCAAAAGTAATATTTGGCATAAACAGGAGTGGCAAAAGCAAAACAAAAAACCGGGTGCAATATGGTCTTTTCCTTGCTCTGTTTGGTCAAAACGTCCATTGACCTAACAGAATGGCATTTGTGATATATTGTCAAAATCTAAGAGTGGCAGAAGTGAGACATTGAATTCTAGAGTGGCATAAGTGAAGTTGGCAAAAACTAGAGTGGCAAAAACAAAGCTTTCCCATTATATTGCCCCTTATGATAGAAACATTTATTATGCAGTTTGTCGCTTTTATTCTTTGCCATCACAAGTTCATGTGACGCTCAATTTTCTCTTACACTAAATGATCTAACACTTTTAGAAGCAATTTTTATTGCCTTATTGCATACTTGAAGGATCTTGCTCAATCCTTAGGTACATATGATGGACTCTTGAAAATAAGATTTGGCTTTAAGGGTTTTTGCATGCACAAGTTGTATCTCTACTTGGTGCGGAATTTTTGGCTAGCAAAGATAGGGGGCAAGCACCACATGTTGAAGGATCTATGACAATATAACTTCTATGTGAATATGAACAAACATAAATCATTACCTGTCTTCCTTGTCCAACGTCAACAATTTTGACATAATATTTTGATGTGGGCTCACAATCACAAAATATTTCCAAGATAGTGTATTTGCATGTGAAAGTTCTCTTCCTTCTACTAATCATTCATGAATTTCTTGTATGACTGATATTATGATCGTCAAGCTTCAAAAGATTTCACTTTCTAAACCCAATGTGAAGCTACCACTAGGCATGATATGAACATACAATTTCAACTTCATGATATTCAATTCATTCAACTATTTACTCATAGGATATAAGTGAAGCACAAGAGTAAATGACAAGCTACTCCAAAAAGATATAAGTGAAGATCAAACGAGTAGTTATGTAAATGGGTAGCTAATTGTGGATTCTCTCTTATTTAAAAACTTTTAGATCTAAGTATTTTATTAAAACATCAAGCAAAACAAAATAAAATTACATTCCAAGAATAGCACAACTCATGTGAAGAAGCAAAAACTTAGGCTCAACCGATACTAACCGATAATTGTTGAAGAAGAAAGGTGGGATGCCTACCGGGGCATCCCCAAGCTTAGATGCTTGAGACTTATTGAAATATAAATTTGGGATGCCTTTGGCATCCCCAAGCTTGAGCTTTTGTGTCTCCTTAATTCCTCTCATATCACGGTTTCCCTAAATCTCAAAAACATCATCCACACAAAACTCAACAAGAACTCGTGAGATAAGTTAGTATAAACCAATGCAAAAAACTTATCATTATCTACTCTATCAAACCACAAAAAATTATTATTCAACATTTCATACTAAATGCCTATGCATATTTAATACCCCTATCCTCAAATAGAATCATTAAACAAGCAAACATATGCAAACAATGCAAACATAACAGCATTCGGTCAAAACAGTACAGTCTGTAAAGAATGAAATATTAATCATACTTCCCTAACTCCAAAAATTCTTAAATAATTACCACGATTTAGAAAATTTATCAGAGCTTATTCTGCAAAAAGTTTCAGCATTTTATCATATTCTGAATTTTCTAGGGAATTTTCGCAACAGCGATAAACTTTCTGTTTTGAAACAACAACATGTATACTTACAAAATAAGCATGGCAAAGGCTATCATTGCCACTTTTATTGAAATAAAAGATGCAAAACATTTTCGAAATAACATAAAGCAAATCCTAAAAAAATAAAATAATGCTCCAAGTAAAACTCATATCATGTGACGAATGAAAATATAGCTCCAGTGAGGTTACCGATAATGTTGGAGACGAAAGAGGGGATGGCTTCCGGGGCATCCCCAAGATTAGATGCTTGGATCTTCCTTGAATATTACCTTGGGGTTCCTTGTGCATCCCCAAGCTTAGGATCTTGTCACTCATTATTCTCCTCATATCGACATCTCATCCAAAACTTGAAAACTTCAATCACACAAAACTTAATGGAACTTCGTGAGATAGGTTAGTATGATAAAGAGCAAACCATTTCACTTTGGTACTGTCAAAGACAAGATACATAATTGTTTCCACACAGTTCCTACTGTAGCATATCATTACCACAATTTATATTGAGAAATATAAGCCATAGAAACAAGGAAACAAGCAAACTATGCATTGAAAACAGAATCTGTCAAAAACATAACAGTCTGTAGTAATCTGTACTCAAACCATACTTATGCTAATCCAAAAATTATGAACAAATTAGGACCACGTGAGAAATTTGTATATTAATCTTCTTCAAAAAGAATCAAATCAAAAGCACTCTTCTGTTAAAAATTAGGGCTATTTTGGTGAGCGCAAAAGTTTCTGTTTTTCAGCAAGATCAAATCAACTATCACCCAATATGATCCCAAAGGCTTTACTTGGCAGTTTATTGAAAAGAAAACAATAAATATGATTACTACAGTAGCATAATCATGTGAACACGCAAAAACAGTAGATAAAAGTGTTGGGTTTGTCTCCCAACAAACGCTTTTCTTTAATGCCTTTTAGCTAGGCATGATGATTTCAATGATGCTCGCATAAAAGATAAGAATTGAAACATGAAAAAGAGCATCATGAATCACATGGAAAGCACATTTAAGCCAAACCCACTTCCTATGCATAGGGATTTTGTTAGCAAATAATTCATGGGAACAAGAACCGACTAGCATAGGAAGGCAAAACATGCATAACTTCAAAACTTTCAACACATAGAGAGGAAACTTGGTATTATTGAGATATGTAAAAGCATATGTTCCTATCTCATAATAATTTTCAGTAGAATCATGAAGAAATTCAACAATATAACCATCACATAAAGCATTCTTTTCATGACACATAAGCATAGCAATTTTGTTATTCTCCACATAAGAAAATTTATTCTCATGAATAGTGGTGGGAGCAAACTCAACAAAATAACTATCATGAGATTGAAAATGAAAATCATGATGACAAGTTTCATGGGTATAATTATTCAATATAGCATACATGTCATCACCCTAATCATCATAGATAGCGACCTTGTTCCCATAGTCTATTGAATCCACTTTCATCATTAAATAAAGTCATGACCTCTCCGAATCCACTTTCATCATTATAATCATCATAAATAGGAGGCATGCAATCATTATAAGTTATAACAAATTTTCACATCAAATCTTGGGGGACTAAAAACATCATCTACATCAAACATAGAATCCCCAAGCTTGTGGCTTTGCATATCATTAGCATCATGGACATTAAAAGAGTTCATGCCAACAACATTGCAATCATGCTCATCATTCAAAGATTCTATGCCAAACATTTTATAGCATTCTTCTTCTAACAATTGAGCACAACTTTCCTATCCATCATTTTCAAGGAAGATATTATAAAGATGATCAATAATATGATGCAACCTTAATTCCATTTTTCTATGTAGTTTTCTTTTATAAACCAAACTAGTGATAAGACAAGAAATTAAAAGATTCGATTGCAAGATCTAAAGATATACCTTCAAGCACTCACCTCCCTGGCAACGGTGCCAGAAAGAGCTTGATGTCTACTATGCAACTTTATTCTTGTAGACACGTGTTGGGCGTCCAAGTGCAGAATTTTGTAGGACAGTAGCAATTTCCCTCAAGTGGATTACCTAAGGTTTATCAATCCGTGGCAGGCACAAGATGAAGATAGTCTCTCTCAAGCAACCCTGCAATCAAATTCAAGAAATCTCTTGTGTCCCCAACACACCCAATACAATGGAAAATTGTATAGGTGCACTAGTACGGGGAAGACATGGTGATAGAATTGTAGTATGGATAGTAGATATGAGTTTTGTAGTGCGAACAATAAAAACAACAAGGTAGTAATTTGTAGAACGGAGCACAAACGGTATTGCAATGATGTAAAATGAGGCCTAGGGTGCATACTTTCACTAGTGCAATATCCCACCAATGCTAACACAGTTGGATCATATGATTATCCCTCAAAGTGCAATAAAGAATCACTCCCGAGTTCCTATTAGCGGAGAACAAAAGATAGAAATTGTGTGTAGGGTACGAAACCACCTCTAAGCTATTCTTTCCGATCAATCTATCCTAGAGTTCATACTAAAATAATAGCATGCTATTCTTTCCGATCGATCTAATCAAGAGTTCGTACTAAAATAACACCATATGATACATATCAACCAACTCTAATGTCACCTAGATACCCTAATGTCACCGCGAGTACCCATGAGTTACTTATACAATATGTATCAAACAATTTCAGATTCATAATACTCAATCCACAAAAAGAACTACAAGGAGACCCCAAAGTTTCTATTGGAGAAAAGATAATAAAAACATGCATTGTCGGTGTACATAAGTCTGGGCCCTTTTTGTACCCCTTACTTGTGCATGGGCAGTCATAGCCGCACCTATGGCGAGTCTTGGTGGGACAGTAGGAGGCAAGATACAAGACGACCAAGGCAGCATCAAGCCAGTAATCAAAGAACAGAAGACAAGCTAGGCCCCCGACAAGACCCTTGCCAGGATGGCTCGCGAAGCCCCAGCAAGATCCTTGCCGGGGTAATTTGTGAAGCACCAGCAAGGCCACCACCCTTGAGGCTGAGAGCTCTGACACCATCGACAATGTCAGGACCAAGACTCTGGGGTACATGCGTAGTATCATGTAGATCTTTTGTGAAGACTGGTAGTATGCAGATCTTCATGGAGACCAGAGGGCGAAGTCCCCCGCAAGGCTCTTGCCGGCGACGATAGTGAGGCCCCGGCAAGAACCTTGCCGGGGACAACTGTGAAGCCACAACGAGGCACGCACATGACAAGATTCCGCCAACCCGCAGCCGTTCCAGCACGGCGACCAACCTGCCAACTAAGCAAGCACCTGCATGGTGGTATGCAGATCTTCGTGAAGATCCTGCCACCGCTCCATCGCAGCGGCTAGCTAGCCAGCTTGGCTCCACAGGCCTCATCAGCCTGGATCCATGTCAAGACGGGGTGAAGCGGCGACGGATGGGACGGGCTCTATTACCGTCCCCGATAAAGTTGGAGGGCATGTAAGCAACGCATTTAATGTGTTTGTCCTACCGTCAGTTTTAAGCATGTACACTGTAGCCACTTTACACCTCCTGTGTGCCACTATGGCGACCCCTTTGACATATAAAAGGAGGCCCAAGGCGTACTGGAGAAGGATTCGAACTTTTGGACCAGACACGCATAGCGGCTAGTCAAGGTTCAAGAACACTAAATACACATTCAAAGCAAGACTAGGGTTTTATGCTCCTCAGCGGCTCAAACCTGGGTAAAGATCCTTTGTGCTGGTCACCACACCTGCTCTTTGTGCATTCCTCCTCCCTGCAAACCGTAGAAGGTATCCTCGTCATCCCATAGGTGTTGTTTCCCCGACATCTTTGGCGCGCCAGGTAGGGGGTAGAGGTTGTACAAATATGGTCTGGTAGTTCGTACGTTAGTTTCTTCATCACCATGGCTCCGAAGAAGAAGACGATCACGGCGATCGATTCGTCTAGAGCCGGTCTACCCGTGCCACCACGGACGGTCGATGGGGTAGACGCTGGTGGTGGTGGATATCAAGACCATCCACATCATTCTAGTACCAGGAGCCAGGCGAGCGGCATCGTCCGTAGCCACGACGACGATCCGCGGGTCGCCGCATCCAAGGACGGAGTCGTGCTGCCTACGAACGGTGCGGGGACCTCCAAGGGTAGGAAGACGACTCCGCTGACGCATGCACCATGGTCCTCCCAGGTCGTGCTCGTAGAGCGGCGCCACGACGTTGGTGACATCGGGCGTTGCCGTGGAAAGAGCCCTCAGCATCATTCTCGAGATGCGCAGGGCCTACATGCACGCCAAGATGCTAGTGAAAATGGTGCGCGGCTGCAGAACCGTGATGGAGCTCCTTTTAACGTGGTTAGAAGTCCGAGGACCGTCTGTTCCTCGCGCTTGTCGCTGCCACCCATGCGAGCAGATGCATTGGCACGAGCACAACTACTCCTCGACTTTCCTCATGCTGCGGAGAGGCAAGAAGAGTGCAGGGCTGCTAAACAAAGGCTCTTATCGGGTAATACGAGTCACCAGGCCCGGTGCAGTCCGCTTGGAGACTGAAGATGGTATTCCAACGAGTAACTCTTGGAATATCAAACATCTTCGCAAGTTTTACCCATAAGGCGCGGTTGCCGGGACCCCCGGCAACCCCCTTTCTGTACTAGCCTTGCCGGCAAGGCATGTAACCCTATGTACAGAGCCAGGCGCAGACCCTGTGCGTAGTTGAATAATTTTCAGTATGTACAGTTCTTGTTGATTTCCGTGCTTATGTATATATATGCATGCCTTTCCAGGATATTGTGCTACTTTTGTTTCCAGCAAAGTACTGATGAACCGCCAAGGTTCCATATTTTTATCTTCTTTCTTTTTCTCAAAGGACAAAAGATTCCCTCACATACAGGTTTGCCGAGGGGAGTATGGCGCCAACAGGCGGTGTTCAATGCGGAAAAGAACGCAACAGTGGAAAGCTAAGTCACGCTAAACTTTGGGTGATTTTATTTTTAAAATGTAACGTTATTTTCCTTGTTTGGTTTCGGTTCTTGTACGGAAAACCTGCACACGAAGGAACCCTGCCACAATTGGTAGCGCCCTTGTTCTATTTCGAGTCCGCTCAACAGATCAAGTGGCTGCACTAAGAGCGGCAAGGTGTCTTACCGGCAGCGACATCCCCAGTAGGCTGCTAAGGATCCGTCCCTCCACTACAAACAAAAGACACATCCGTGACATTTTGGGCCGAACAATTTTTTTTTCTGTCATACATATGACACTTATATGATGATAATTGTGACAAAACCCGGTATCATCATAGATGTGGTGGGCTCCTACTTCTATGACAAAAAATCATGACAGAAAATGGGCTTTTCGTCCTGGGCGGGCCAGAGACGCAGCTGCATGACATTCTTTGGGCCGTCCATGACGGAATAAACCATGGTAGAAGCGAGGGGAGGAAAATTTCGGGGAGTTCTTGGTTACGGTGGGAGGTTGCGGGCCAAGCGATGCGCGTTTCTCTCGTACACGTACGCGCGTGTGTGCGAGGCGTTGGCTCTAACTGAACCCGAGTGAGGCGTTGGGCTCTAACTGAACCCGAGCGATTGCACTGTAGGCTACGCATTACTCAACCCGAGCGATTGATCGATGGCTGTTAACTGAAACCGATGGAGTGTTTCCTTTGCTACTACTGCTAACTGAAGCCGGTCGATTGGATGAATAGTGAGCGTTGCGGGGGGTTTGGATGAATAGTGAGCGGTGGCGTTGCCTCTGGATGAACATGACCCCGTGGTGTGGTGGAGGGTTGGATGAACAGTAGACGGTGGAGGGGTGCCCGTGGAGGGGTGGTTGAACAGGACCCCGTGGTGTGGAGGTATGGATGAACAGTAGACGGTGGAGGGGTGGTTGAACAGTAGCCGGTGGAGTAGCGCGCGGTGGAGGTTGGATGAACAAGAGCCCGTGGAGGCTGGAGGAGGTCGACGGTGGAGATGAACAGTATCCCGTGGAGTCCCGTTTTGCGGTACGCCACACCCCTCCCGATGAACAGGACCCTCGTTTTGACCGTAGCGCTCCAACACAAGTCCGTTTCATCCGTTTTGTGGTATGCCACACCCCTCGCGATCAACAGGACCCTCGTTTCGACCGTAGGAGGTCTGTTTCCTCTCTTTTGTGGTATGCCACACCCCTCCCGATCAATAGGACCCTGTTCCGAACTTAGGAGGTCTATTTCCTCCGTTTTACGGTACGCCGGGCCTCGTTTCCATCGCATGTTCAATCCAAGCCCTCCCGATGAACACGACCATGCATTCCGTTCCGACCCAGCCGGTTGGCTCCCACGCGTTCCGTTTCCTCCCAATGAACATGACGCATTCTGTTGCCTCCCCATGAACACGACGCATTCCATTGCCTCCCCATGAACACGACGCATTCCGTTGCCTCCCCATGAACACAACGACGATGTTGTTTCTCCGTTCCGACCCAACCATGTACATGAGCCCTGGCCCTACGTATGCGCGAGTAGGCGTTCGAGACCCCGTCCATATGTACACATACATGGCCATATTTTCTTTCTTGCACCCTGGCCGTTGTACGTATGTGTACATGCTACGTGCGCGCCTCTACTATGACACGTGTGCGCCTCTACATCCACCAGCATATATGTACGTACACGTTTGCGACCAGAATGACAACGCTACGTACGCTTCGACCAGGTGGGTCCCGTCTGTCAGGCACTTCCTTGCCTGCGAAGATGTAGCTGGTGGGTCCCAGTAGTCAGGGGGGCGAATCGTTTTTTTTTGCACGGACGCACTTCCTTGCGTGCGAAGGTGTAGCTACTGGGTCCCAGCAGTCAGGGGGTGAATCGTTTTTTTGCCCGGATGCACTTCCTTGCGTGCGAAGATGTAGCTGGTGTGTCCCAGCAGTCGGGGGGTGAATCGTTTTTTTTCAAACGCACTTCCTTGCGTGCGAACATGTAGCTGGTGGGTCCCAGCAGTCAGGGGGGCGAATCGTTTTTTTTCAGACGCACTTCCTTGCATGTGAAAATGTAGCTCGTGGGTCCCAGCAGTCACGGGCGAATCATTTTTTCACGAAATACGGTGGCCCATCTGGTGGGTCCCCGCTGTCAGGTGGAGGAATAATTATTTTGCGCGTAATAAGGAGGCACTTCCTTGCGGTTGCCGTGGACCCAGCTATCAGCCTCTCCACGTACAGTCCACGTCCGATGGAAGTCATTCCTTGACCATGTTGAGCACGCCGCGCCGAGAGCACCACGGTGGTGGACGACGGCGAGGCCTAGGAAGGGGACGACGCGAAGCTGGGGAAGACGCGGCAGTGGATGCACACGCGGAGAGGAGTATGAGGGTTCACTGGTTCAGCTGCGCTGCCATCGCCGCAGAATAACAGGGGGTGTGGGTGAGTGGAGGGATGTCCTGGCCAGCTGTGGGAGTAGTAGGGGGCGGTGAGGCCTCCGCGGCAGCACAGCCGGCCACGGGAGGCAGGAGCAGGCGGCACGACCGAAGCTGTTTTGGGCGGCTGGAGCAAGAAGACCAGAGGTTGAAGAAGCACGACGGCCGTTGGATGGACATCATACGGTCACTACAGCTAGAATCATTTATATTGACTAAGTTGACAAAGCCCTTGGTACGTGAACTTAGTAGGCCCACAGGTCAGCTTCCGAAACGGTGCGCCCCAGATGTTAGGGGGAGGAATCATTTTTTGGGCGGGTGAAGCTAGAATATCCGAGATTGAAGAAAAAGCACGGCATCCGTTGGATGGACATCCAATGGCCACAGCTGCTAGAACCGTGTGTTGACTATAAGTTAACAAAGCCTTGCATACATGACAACTCTGTTTTTTTAGGGGACGCGTCAACTTAGTACGGCTAGAAGTGTGTGGTAGAGAACTTATAGCCCATTTGAGATTTGTAAGAATGTGTAGCCCATTTTTGAATTCTAATGGAATTTACTACAGCCCATTTACAATTTGTTAAAAGTACAGTCCATTTCAACCAACCGTTCAAACCAAAATTCAATAAAATGTCCCACATTTTGGTGGGATCCGAATATTTTTATCCCGAAATTTCTAGTCAGATTAAATACAATTTCAATATAAATTTATATTACATAAAAATCCAACGAAACATTACGCTCGCAACAATTAATGAAATTAAAATTTTCAATATCCAAAAATAATATTTTATAAAGTAATCACGTGTTTGGTGCATTTTTTATAGTTACTACCCAGTTTTTATAATTACATCCCATTTATTATTTCTTAAAGCCCATTTTCTTGTTAAGCCTAATGCATCCCTACTAGGAAAGATTTGCAGCCCAGCGGGGCGGAGAATAACAACTTGAGCTTGCCTGGGTATTCCTAAAAAAAGTATAGCTGGGCTAGCCATTTTTAGCTTGAAAAAAATTAATATCTGGGCTGGATATCTGGCCTGGGCTAGACGGGCCACAACCCGCCCAGTTAATACCTGCAGCGATGTTTTCGTAGTTGTTCAGAGGAGGAAAATTAATATCTGGGCTAAACATCGAAAAACTCTGCAGTGCTCACACCTCAAAAATACAAATACTGCTCGAACTGCTTGGTCCCAGCTGTCGGCCGCTTCTTGTGCAATTCTCTCGTTTATTGACTACTCCCTCCTTTCCGGTTTATAATGCTCAATTCAAAAATCTCACCAATAAAGGTAGATGGCGAGTGGTAGAATACTTTTTATAGTTTTGCAAAAGCACCTAATTAATGCTCTTGTATCCTCAAAAAATTATGTTTATCAATGCATTAATTGCAACGCATGCATGCATAAAGTACATGCATTGGTCAATTTTCTCTTAATACTTGCATGTGATGATTTAATGCACCTTCGAATCTGAACACGTGACGGAAAACAACCAAATTGAGCCTTATAAAATGGAAAAACTAAAATTTTGAGATAAGCCCTATAAACCGGAAAGGAGGTAGTACATAGGTTGACAATGGTGTGGGACTGTGAAGTCAGGAAACTAGGAGGAAGCAAAATAAATTATATATATATAAGGAGGCACTTGCGTACATGAGGCTATGAACCTGGTGGGTCCCCATTGTCATCCTCTCCAAGTAAAGTCATCTCCTCGCCTGCGCGCGCTTTTCGCCCGAAACAGTCAGCGCCGCCCGCCCCGCTTCCTGGTGCAAGCGATTGCTCCGCCTTCAAATGACACAAGTGTCATCTGTCCGTCCATCTGCCGCACACATTAATGATACGCGGTTGCCGAGGAGGCTACTCCGGCGCCACACGTCCGTCCCTCCGCCCGCCCACCATTGCTATATAAACTGCTGGCGGGCCATAGCCGCAGTCATCCGCATCCGTTCCCTTTCTCCTGTCCACACCACTACTGCCCACCATGGCTTCCTCGCGCTCCAGCGCTCTTCGGGACGGGCGGACGATGGACCACAAGGAGATGGCAGCCATTGCTGCCGACCGGCTGGCCGGCAGGTAGCCGGAGGACGACGACGTCCCAATGGAGAACATGGTAGTCGACGATCCGGCGCCACCCCCCTCCTCCGTGCCATCCTCGCCGGTGCATTGCACCATGACCGATCGGTAAGGCCCGTGCTCAATATATGGACAGGGTGAGGCAGATGCGTGAGGAGAAGTTCCGGGAGGCGCAGGCCGACGCTGCCTACAACCACCATCTCCTCCAGGAGCACCTGCAGGCGGAGGAGCAGATCGCCGCGGAGCGGGCGGAGCAGGAGGCGCTGCTCGACTCATACCGCTCCGCCCTCAAGGGCCGCCTCGAGCGCTGGCGGTACCGCATGCGGGTGGCGGAGGCTGCGGCCGCCTACAAAGAGGCTAGGAAAGAGGGTGATGAAGCAGGCGTGGCGCTGTTTGGCGAGACCAAGGACGAGGCAGAGGACAATGCCGGCTCCGACGAGTCCCTGCTCCGCTGGCGTCGACGAGGCCCTGCTCCGCCGAGGCCCTGCGGCGCCAACGACGAGGCAGAGGACACCGCCGGCTCCGTTGAGGCCCCGTGGCGCCAACAACAAGGCAGAGGACACTGCCGGCTCCGCCGAGGCCCCACCCCGCCAACGACGAGGCAGAGGACATCGCCGGCTCAGCCAAGGCCCCACCCTGCCAGCAACATGGGGGAGGATTTCCACCGCTCCGCTGAGGCGCCGCCCGCCGGCAATGAGACAGAGGACATCGTCGGCTCCACCGAGGCCCCGCCTCGCTGCCAACGAGGCCGCGCCACACATAAAACAAGGAAGAGTAGAACACGGTAGGTCGCCGCCGCTCGGGTCCAAGTAAGGCCACCGCTACTACCCTCTGGTTGAAGCCAAGCTAGGAGGGTTGACCATTGACGGCCAGTTAGCTTCTTGGCGGCGACGTGGAGTCGGAGAGCTGCGCTGGAGAAGAACGTTGCTTCTACTTAACTGCTGGTGCAATGGGCTGACTGACATGTGGGCCCAACAGGCCACATGTCAGTTACGCAACTGCACCTGCAGTTAAGTCACTGAAGCTTTTGTTTGGCTCAGCGGGACACAGGTGGGTAGCTTCGGTT
Source organism: Triticum dicoccoides (assembly GCF_002162155.2). Classification (NCBI taxonomy): domain Eukaryota; kingdom Viridiplantae; phylum Streptophyta; class Magnoliopsida; order Poales; family Poaceae; genus Triticum; species Triticum dicoccoides. The sequence continues at coordinate 266,109,982 of NC_041385.1, read as the reverse complement.
AATTAATTATACCTCGAGCGCACCCCTTTTTAGTTGAAGAATGTATGAAATGTAATGAAATCTGGCATGTTTATATGAAATCCGACCGTGTATGAATGAATTTATTTTGATTAGTTCGAATTCCTGTATCACTGGCATTGGATGAACATGCAAAACAATACGTACTAGCATTATTCCCAGGGTGATCACCTCGTTTGTAGCAGTTTCACATGTACTCCCTCTGGTCATTTCTACTCTGAATACAAGTTTTGTCTATAGTCAAAGTATCTCTACTTTGACCAATCTTATACAAAAAAGTATGCACTTTCACAATGTGCAAAGTAAAAAGGAACAGAAGGAGTACAAAGAGTTTGAGCAGCTTTTTAGCGTTTCTGTACATTGCAATCAAACACACAGGCCTGGCAATTCATAGAGAACATTCAAAACAATCGATGATTATGCATCTCAGCGACTCACATGTCAGAGGCAATATTTACTTCACAACTAAAGAATAAAGAAAAATTTGATCGACGCTGCTGACAGCAAAGGGCGTCCCATTCGAAAATATCAAACGCATGTCTTGCTAAAATCAATGAGCAAAATTTGACAAGGTTGTCCCATTCCAAAATATCAAATGCCTACAATTGTGGAATGGGCAGGGTTTGCCATCAGTTTGGACATTGACATGGCACCTCGTGCTAAATAAACCAGCTGTTCTTTTTGTGCAGTTCCACCAAAATCAACCAAATTCACGCGTAGCTTGTATGATTTCGCCCTTATATGTTGCAACACCTTGAACTTATCGGCACCTCCTTTCTTGTGGTGGAAATGAGTGATTCAATGTATTCATGAACATTTTGTGCAGTTCCCATTGAAATGAAGCTGAGCACCCCTGTTTGCACAAATACAAAAAGTGATTAGTATAAAGCAAACTGTACTATGAATTGACAGTTTCAAGAGGCACATACATGGTCCATGTAGAGCACACTTTTAGAAAAACGGAACTCGCCAGAAAGAATCCTAGAACAACATTGTACTCGCGCATCATAGCAAAAAAATGGAGATTTTTTAGTCCTTCTGAGCTGAAGTTAGTTTGGTCTTGTGGGGAGTAATGTAACCATCCTTCAACTGCTCCTTCGGATGAGAAGATAGACATGGCTTCTTCATCCTGGCATAATCGGAACTAGTCACTTCACGTACTCCATAGTATTCTTCAGAGGAAGATGATCCTGTTGTGCAAAGACAAGAGGACTACTAAATGCTAGCATCCCTGTTTGCTCGAAAAAAAGGAAAGGAAATATTTAAAACAGCACAGATGAAGCACTTCTCAAGGACAATACCAATTTTTATGACAGTATCTAAGCAGTAGCACAACACCAATAGAGATGACAAAGCTCAATCATATGGATGAAATCAGTGGGCGAGTACCAACCTTTGTCAGGAGGCTTATTGTGTAGAGCATACAGATGAAGCACTTCTCCGGAACCATCTGTTGCTATCTACGGTGGTGGCCATGCTTACTATATACTCCTCGATTAGTTTAATGTTTCCAACATTTTCTTGTGCAGTTCCACTAAAATATATGGTATCTTCAAAGAAGATCCCTGTTTGCACAAGTAGAGATAATTACATATTACATTAAGAGTGGCATCAAACCAGTGGCAAAACAATTGCTCATTCCAGCCATAGCAATAAATTAAGATGCAAAACTATATCATTACTTGTGTCATCACAGTTCCAGTGCTTCATTACAGCAGTGGGAGTTGATTTTTGTTTTTCTTCCACTTGTTCTTCCCCTTCATCACTTGGTTCAATAACAGACAAGCTTCGCCTTCAATGTAAGATTTGGCATGTCAATTAGGGAGCACAAGTATAGTACTAAACTTAATTTTCTGATGAAAGTGGCAAAATATAGGCCAGCAGTTGTGAAATATCCTTATCTTACCTCAATGGGATATTACGGTGCACATACAGATTGGAAGTCATGTCTCCATTTGCGCAGTTCACTAAAATCAAGCAACATTATCGTACAAGTAGCACAACATATGAAAGCACACTGCAGAATCATGTGAAAGAAGGCTAGTACTGACCTCTCATGATGCGGAATTCAAACAACTCACAAGAAGAAGACCTGAACCAAATTCGCCATAACGGATAGGAAGTAAGATCTCCTCTTGTGCAGTACCACTAAGATCAAGCAATCAAGCAACGTTTTCGGTGTGCCATTTTGGTTGAACTGCACAAAACACTCTTAAAACAAAAGTGTTTTGTGAAGTGCAACAAAAGGTCACAATGGCAACGAGGTGAAGTAGATAACCCTGTTTACACAGAGGTGCAAAGGAAACAATTAGTGGTCAATAACGGTGGATGACACAGAAGCCAACAAAAAGAAGCATCTACCTTATCTAAATGGGAAAGAAAGCAAGACAGTAGCATTTCTCAAATGGTGGCATTGATTAATATTAACATAGAGATTATATTAACAATAAAATACGTTAAACATGTAATTTGCTTTTAACTGTGGCATTGCATCAATTTTCCAGCGGCATTATTAGAGGGTGTTTGTTTACAGGGACATTTTGGTGTAGGGACTAAAAAAACTCCATGTCAGTCCCTCTAAACCAAACAGGAGGGACTTTTAGGGACTAAAAGTGGGCATTTGGGACTAAAGAAAGAAGACCCCGGGGGAGTCTTTTTGGGACTTTTTCCAACAGTTGCCCCTGCCACGCATCGCACCTTGTTTCTAGTAGTTCATTACTAGGGGTAACATGGTCTTTTAGCATGTCATTCAATAACCTCTAGTCCATGTTTAGTCCCTGGAACCAAGAAGGTAGGGACTAGGGAGTTTTTAACCAAATAGGGCCTTACATTAACAACAGCTAATGAGTTGCACGGGACAGTGGATGCACCAGCACCATGTGCATCTACCGATGTACTGTGGTCATGCACAGTCTATTGCAACAAAGAACAAACAACCAAGGAGCATATTTGTGTTGGTCCTAGTTTTGTTATCTTTAGACACCGTTCCCTATGTGAGCACAACAAATCTAGTCCTGCTCAAACTCTACAGCCTTATCCCTTCCTTTCCTTTTTTAACTAGTACTTTCGCCCCTTCCTTTCCTCTTTGAACCACGTCCTAGATTTATGTGATACAACTTTCCCCACTACTTTCCCCCATTCCTTTCCTCTTTGAACCACGTCCTAGATTCATGCTATACAACTTTCCCCCTTCATTTCCTCTTTGAACCACGTCCTAGATTCATGCTATATACAACTTTTCCCACTACTTTCCTCTTTGGACCACGTCCTAGATTCATGGTATACATGCAGCTAGAGCAATGCATGTGGAGTAAGTAAATTATACCTTAAGGTTCTTAGGGCGTGGTTCGGTGGGCGACGGGACGGTGGCGAAGAAGAAGGGGTTGGAGGCCCTTCCGTGCCGCCGCTTGGTGGAAAGTGAACAGCTGCGCCGGTAGTGCATTCCCTCCCACGCTGACGGCGACAGCATTAAGTCTCCTTCTATTCCCGGCGGACGGATCCTGCCGGCTCTTTGAGCAGCAGTGAGGGGACAGAGAGGCCAACGAAGTCTTGTTTAGATCTAGAGAGGGCGAGAGAGTGTGAAGAGAGCAACTACAAGTGCTGAGGCTCCAGCGGGAGAGGGCGAGAGAGTGTGAAGAGAGCAACTACAATCGCTGAGGCTCCAACATGTATATATATACTGGAGAGAGAGAGAGAGTGAAGCGTGCAAACCCTAGAAAACATTTTGACCAGTCAAAGAATCCTCCTGGCACAAATTATGCTCAAGTGTAGTTATCGAACCCGAGACCTCAAGTTTGATGAGCGAACAGGCTAACCAGCTACACAACCCTCCCGTTATGTTCAACGAGAGGAAAAAACCTTTTATACATTCCTCCATTCATGTGACAAGCATGTCGTGTTTTTTTGTGTGTGTCGGAGTCATTGGGATTTCAATCATAATTGTGTAATGTGGCTTTGGTGGTAAGACTATCCACAGTGGTGCAGAAATAATGTAGCCTTAGTCACCTTACCTCTCTCCACGTAGTACGTTGGGTCCCACCAGTCAGAGGGTGAAACAAACAAATTAATAAGAAAAATTAAAAGCGCCAGCGGTGTATCTTACCTCACACATCTCGCTACTACTCGGGAACACTGTCCAATTGATCCCTCTGTTCACTAACGTACTATTTTTAGTGAATCCTCATTATAACATGCACACAAATTTTGGGCACTTGTATTCGACTTAAGTCAGTATGCCACCGTATCTCGTATACTTACTACTCCCTCCGTCTAGGTGTAATAAGTCACGTTAGAAGGTGCAACGGGAGCAAGGTGCGTGCATGTGCGTGTGTGTGTTAGAGAGTGCGGACAGCTGCCACGCCCGCTCCTGACCAGCCTGGCCCACCCAAAGCCCCTCCATTGCCCGCGCGCGCTTCCCTCCCGAAACTGTCAGCTCCGCTCCAAAGAATGTGGTTCATGCCCGGCCAGAGCGGATGCGACCTCTCACTAGCGCAAGAGTGATGGTTGCTTCGTCCGTCCAACTTACTGCTGGGTGTATGTGATTTGACGGCTCATTGGTCTTTATTACTGAGGTGGTAGGACTGCTGGATGTCCCACGCTTTCGGCGAAAGGAGGTACTAGTACTACTAGATTACAATTTTCTCCATTCTTACAGCGAAGGAGTGCAAGAGCAGTGAAAACACGCAAGATCAGTGATTACATGGCCCACCTCACACTATCACCGTGCGACACCTAACTCTTTACACAGTACTCCCTCTGTTCCTAAATATTACTAGATGAGTCCCTGCGCGTTGCCGCGGAACAGCGGTATATCTCTCCATGCAAAATTATCGATTTCATAGAACTAAAAAAAACTCTATAATCGCATGACAAATGTGGTAGCCAAACTAAATAAACTTCCATCATCATTTAGATCATCCCACATAAGGAAAAAAGATCAGCCAACTCCTACTGCATAATGGGATTATATTTTTTCTTTTTGACATGTTAATGGGACTTAAAAGCTCACTTACATGCATGCTACCGGTGCATGCTTGCATGCAGACATGCCGATGTGATTTAAAATCCACTCACTTGCATGTGCAACAATATTTCTGCATGCTTGCTTGTGGCTTAGTGCGGAGCCTCTCAACGTCTAGATGAGACGGCTATTATGGACTAATTTACTTCATCTAAGGGCTACATCAATTTTGATGATGTGGCTCAAGGAGAGGATGGAGAATTCCTAGTAGTGGGGGCTAGCTATTACTAGTAGATAAGTCTTTGTAGAGATTCCACTAGGTGAACTACATACGGAACAAAATGAATGAATCTACACTTAAAATGCATCTATATACATCCGCATGTGGTTCATGGTGAAATCTCTACAAAGACTTATATTTAGGAACGGAGGAAGTACTAGTATAGTACGTACTGTAATTTATCAGCGAGATAAATTTGTACAATGCTATGAAGCTTCCAGCTTCTGTTACATGTATCTTGCGTCCAAGGTTGCCCGTTGCAACATTTCATCAAATACAAAGGGGACTAACATGCATGCTATTGCATCTCAATGATTGACAGATCATAGCAAATATGTACTCCCTCCATTCCAAAATAAGTGTCTCAACTTTGTGCAAACTTTAGTACCAAGTTGTACTACTACTAAAGTTGACACTTATTTTGGAACAGAGGCAGCTAAAAAATGATCCATGCAGTCCCTAGCCCTTGAACCGTGAACCCTAACTAGGCTTCAATTTGCTGGCAACGTTCGAGCTTCCTAATAAATGAAGTTTGGAACCTTTTGACCATCAGATCATTTTGTGCAGTTTCACCAAAATTGAGATGAGCATCCCTGTGGCAAAGAAATTGAAGAAACGTGATTAGAATAAGATTACTGGGACTAGTTGATGAGACATAAACTCATCACAAATACAGTACGTAGAAGCCAGTAGAGGTATCAGGTATGTGTGGGGCAAAGAAGTAGAGAAATATCCACAAGGAGTGATGTGGGCAGCTGGAGCAGTGGTGCAAGCCGGCTGTAAAGGGAGTTGTACCTGAGGGACGTAGCTCAACCTTGAGGAGGGCGGCGGGAGGCGGCAACTGCCCACGTCGCCGCAGTGAGCAAGGGACGAAGGCAACCTCACCGGCTTTGTGAGAGATAACGGCAGGGACCCCTGATCGGGACGTGCCGATAGTGGGTTTTCGCCGTCGGTGACGGCCACCGCATCTACACTAAGCATCCACCCCTTCCCCAAGTGGACGTGATCCGCCAGGATGTTAGAGATGTGGCCAGTCGTTTTGTGCGAGAGAGTATGAAGAGAGCAACCCCAGCAAGCAACCGTGTAGGTTGGCCCATCCTGACTATGTATATAGTGGAGCGGTTTCCTTTTCTCTCCATATGAACCTATCATATTGCGTACGTGCCACTGAAGAAAAAAAACTTTATTTATAAATGGCGCGGCACCTACTACTCGTTCTCCTATAACCTTGCGCTTGGCATCTGCAAAATATTGACCTTGCGATTGGCTCTTCGCCTCTTCGGGAAGTCGAGCAATAATGGTAGTGCAGTATATATCGTTCTGGCTATATGAGATCGAATGAATTGCTGCACGTCCACCACGTGGGCGAGGGTCGAGGGGCGAGGGAGAGTGCTACATATGGAGCAAAATGAGTGAATCTACACTCTAAAATACGTCTATATACATCAGTGTTTGGAGTATGTACTAGTAGTTCATATTGAAATCTACTAAAGGACATATATATTCCAAACAATACGATATAATCTCTATAACCAAGGTAGTAGGGACGAGGAGTAAACGGAGGGAGTAGTAATTTTTTCTCCTCGTCCTACGAGCCACCGCGCGCATGGGCGAGGGAGCGGGCGTAAGGCGGAGCAAGCTTCACCTCATCCTGCGAGCCACCGCGCCCGTGGGCGGGGGAGACGGCGTACTAAGCAAGCTTCTCCTCGTTCTGCGAGTTGATGGGACACATCAAAATTACTCCAGTGTATAGAGCCTTGCCACTAAGGTAGGCCCCACATGGTTTGCCTCTTTTTTTAATTTAACATAATGCGTCAAGTCGCAATTTGTTTGTTCACCCGTGGTAGACTATCCTGCCTCCACCAAGTGGACAACCAGTACACGTGCCAAATTACCACGTGGGCGGCCTTTTTCGTACAAAAATGAGCTCCACCGTGTACCCGCGCGGGTGTGGTTGGGAAAGAGACGGGAGTACATGCACCGTGCATGCACATCTTCTCTTCGTGCACGTCCCCCACCTACGTGGTTGTGTGTGAGAGATACAAACCACGTTC
>NC_041385.1:266099441-266102313 GCF_002162155.2 Triticum dicoccoides | reverse complement strand
CAAAGATATAGGGCGACTGGCCTACCGGAATGTTAGAGGGCACATGTCAAGTTTGTGTGTGGCAGGGAGACATGACTAGAGCGCTCGATGTATCGGTGTGTGTGTGGGGAGGGGGTGGGGGAGGGGTAGGCAAAGGCCTAACTGTAGAGGTAGAACGACTCGTATATGTGTTGAGAAGGAGAGACCCAACTATGTCTTGAGGGAGATCGGTCGACATCCATATATAACTGAAGGACGGGAAATATGATGGGACAGAGAGAGAGAACAGAGAGAGAGAGAGGGAGGGAGAGGGAGGGAGAGGGGTAGAGTGTTGGATGGGTGATGGAGTTGCTTCTCGGAGATGTTGGGAGAGGCCTACTAGACAAACTGAGGGTGGAACTGCAGTGTTATCAATAAGAGTGGGGATGTGTTTCTGTGTGTGCCTGTGCGTGATAGATCTGTCGGGACGCATCCATGGATGATGAAGGGGAACCATGTGTTGGGTAAGCAAACCTAACTAGATGTTTGTCGGAGGAAGGGAGAGACACAACTAATGAGGTAGATCGATCGACGTGTGGGTAAAAACAAGTTATAAGGACCTAGCTAGCTATATGTATAGAGAGAGATCGTTCGGTGTACATCCATTTTTAGAGGCAAATAAGGCCCAGCGAGACGGATAGACAGAGAGAATGGAGCTAGGAGGTGGTGCGAGAGGCCCAACTACTAGCTAGATAGGGGGAGGAGTGTGCGGTTGTGAGATCGATGAAAAGAGGGCGAGAGTTTACACGTGTGTCTGACCGTATGAGAGACACGAGGCAAGGACACATAAAGGAGGAGATTGAAGGTGTGTGTGTATGTTGTAGGCAGGCATCGCTGGAGAGGTTTATCGATCGGTGTGTGTCGGAAGGGAGTTGTGGAGACTCTGGGAGAATGACCTAAAGAAAAAATGAATGTGCCCGGTGGATAGAATGCCGAGGGAGGGGGAGGGCGAGGAGGGCATGTGCATGCACGAGAGAAAGTTAGTGGTAGCTACAAAGGTTAGAGGATTGTGTGGGTGTAAGAGACTAACAAAGATCATAATTTGATATGAAAGCGGATTCATATATTTGAATAGGAGATCATAGTGTTTTAAACATTGCATGCATGAATATAGCAGTGATACACGTGCTGTGCACATGTTATACCATAATGTGATAATGTATGGCGTTTGCAACTCACAGCTAAATGCCGAACAATCTAAACCATACTATACATCAAACAATCTCACATTTTATTTGAATTTGTGATAATGTGTGGCGTTTGCAGCTTACAACTAAATATCGAGCAATCTAAACAATACTATATATCGAACATTCTCACATTTTATTTGAATTTGCGGTAATGTGTGGTGTTTGCAACTCACATCTAAATACTTGTAGGCGTAGGGGGGCACCATACATAATGTGATAAACACATTATACATATGAGACATGGTTTAGATTATGAAGATCTAGCTAGAGCTAGAAATGTAATGTGATTTGAAATCAAAATAAAGTGGACTAAAAAAATCTAGTTCGAGTTCATATAGTACACATAGTTCATATGTAACTCGAGACTAATCATGTGGTGTGCTGTGAAGATAATACACAAACGATGGTTTAATTTGACAATAATGATGATTGTAGATCTTATTAAAACAGAGAAACAAATTCAAATGCTCTGACTTCACAACAATAATTACTGTAGATCTTATTCAAATAGAGAAACGAATTCAAATTTAGTTCATATTGAAGCAGTAGTATATACGTTTGGAATGCACTAAAACGTTCATTTGAGTAGTAGGTTGCATGCATTATACACGTAGCGAAATATTTTAATTGAACATAACATGAATTCAAAGTTTTGAATGACATTTGTAGTGCGCATTGATTTGGTGCAGTACACGTTAGGCTTGTCCGGAAATTTCAACCCGCGCTTTGATAGCTCGAAATATTTAAGATATATCTTTGTCTTGTTGTGCTCCGACAACTCCCTCCATCTCAACCCGCGCCTTGCTATTCCGAAATTACAACGCGCGTGAAAACTCCCACCTCCTGTGAAATCCCGACACACGAAATGCCCGTGGTACCCCTGAACCGAAAGAACCGCCTCAAATTGGTGGGGGGTACTTTCGTAACTTACCCCACATTTCGGACAAGCGCGTCTCTAAGCCATGGTTCCCCACTACCATCCCATCCGCCCACCCATTCATACACCGAGGCCGCGAAAACCCGCGACGAAACCCCACACCCTGCTCCGTCCGCCACCCAGTCGGAGCCTCTTCCCTGACGACGTCGTCCAGAGCAACACCTCGACGTCCCTCATCCATCGTACCGGATGAGGATCCGTCGTCGATCTCATCGTCCCGCCGGTTCAGCCACCCCGTCCTCCACCTCCAAGGAGCTGCCCCGATGTTCCCCTCGTCTTTCACGCCACCTCCATTCCCACACCACCGTCTTCATCTGCACCACCGGAAGAGCATCATCATCATCGTTTCCTCGGATGAAGTTGTGGCCTAATCGGCGCCACCAAAGAGGTTGTACATTAATCACCGCATTTTCTTCTTGATTCGATCTCACGGTGCTGCCGGCGCTCGGTCCCGAGCCGACACGGCGCGGCTCCAGCCACGGCGGTGTCGCCAGCCACTTCCTCCACGGCGTCGCTCCCTCGGCGGCGACGTCCACATCAGTAGGAGCTGCTGCTGCTTTAGCTCTTGCTTGCGCTGTTGCTCTGCTCTTGCTCTCGGTCCCCTACCTGGTCTGCTATTGCTCTTGCTCGCGCTGCTGCTCTCGCTCTTGCTCTTGCTTGCGATGCTGCTCTGATTTAGCTACACTTCAGTCGACTGAATCGACTTTTGGATTAGTCGGTTTTCAGG
>NC_041385.1:266096437-266099128 GCF_002162155.2 Triticum dicoccoides | reverse complement strand
ATCTATGTTAGGGTTCAGGATGAGGGCGGTGGTCGCCGGCGGTGGCGGGTCGTTGGCGGGGCGTTGGCGGGGCGATGGCGTGGGGATCGCCAGAGAAAAAGCTCGGCATGGGGGGGGGCCTAGAAGGATGGCCGGGGCGGCGTCGGACCAGCAGTGGGGAGTGTTTACGGGGCGGGTGGGGCGGCGCACCGCCTGCCGCGGGCGGCGGGGGGCTGCTGTTTGGCCGGTGGTGGCTGGCGGCTCAGGGGGGTGGAGGTTGAAGATGAACCGCAGGCCCTTGATTTCGTATCCAACGGCTGCAAAATCGACTGACCAGAGATGAAAAAGTTAGCCGACCAACGTGTAGCCTCACCTTGCTAGTGCATTCAGTTTCGACAGCAAAATTCAGTTTCGACGGCAAAATTCAGTTTCGACAGTTAAGTTCAGTTTTGACAGTTAAGTTTAGAGATGAGCGGCTGATGTATTTTACATCTAGCACTTTGTGGTTATGTATTTTACGTCATGTATTGGAGATGCTATTAGAATTCCACTCAGGTTAATGTTGTTCATTGTCTCTCTTGTCCTGCTTCAGCATCGGCGTCGTACAACTCACCGGAGCTGCTCCAACGATGAAACCCTCCATCACAGCGGAGCAGTACCTCGGGCTCCATCTCCAGACGCCTAAGATCTTCTTCCCCTCCTCCGACACCAAAGTCAGCCAGAGCATCCTCACCGGCCAACCCAATCACGTTGAGACCGACATGGCTTCACCAAAGAGGTTGTACACTTGTTGCATCTCTTTTTTACTCTACATGTTATATATATTGTCCACTGAGCACACGGATTTGTTCCTTTAGTGTCTCCTTGAAAGAAAAACGTAGGAATTTTAATTTTCACTTGTCCTCCTTTTCAAATTCCTATTCATGAAGCACAAGACTAAAAGATAGTAGCATAACAGCATTATAACAGTACATTTTCTTGTGGTTTGACTTAATCTCACCATGCTTCTTTGCATCCTGTGATCTTCCAATTGTTGTGAATCAAACAACTAGATTGGTAGAAATCCTTTGTTTTTAAATTCTCTATTTTGCACGAGCATTCCTATCCTATTCCTGTCTATTTCCTATCCCTGCATTGTTGGAATCCTCCAATTCAAACGAGCCCTTACAGAATTACTTCTCTTACATATAGTTGTCAAAGAAAACCTTGCGTGGTTTGTCTCGCTCCTGCTGCACCGTCGTCCAACCCAGCTCAGCTGCTCCAACGACAGAAGGGTCCAGCACAGCAGGGATCCGGCCTCCAGAATGTCTTTCACCGCCTCAGATCTTCTTCCCCGCCGCTGGCAGCCATGAAAATTGCATTACCATCATCAACCGAGCAGATGACCTCGAGGACTGCACGGGTCCGCAAGAGAGGTCGCACTCTTTCGTGTCTGCTTACGTTATGCATCGCTTAATATTACATGCTACTTTATCGTCCTGTTCACCGATTAGACTCTGAGTCAGCTCCAAACTAATGGTCAAACTTGAGTTTTTAAATGGTTGTTGGGTACATATCGGGGCCACTATCAATAGTATCTATCTTTTATCTGGTTAATCTCCGGTGTCTACTATGAGTTTCATGTTGGGTGGGAAACAAACAGTAAAGAAGCCATTATCTGTATTTTTTAACTGAAGCCATTATCTGCCTGCTATTATTGGTTTTGGGTCTATCCACAGGTTGCTACCATCACTCTGGATTTCTGCATGCACTCCTTACATAATCTCACTATGTTTTATTCCTATGCATGACAGTTATTGTAAACAATGGAACTGAACATGTAGAGCAAAAGAGACGAGCCTTGCATGGCAATAAAATTTCATGTAGACATCGCTCCATGGTAGGCGCAAAGGCAGCCCCCCTCCATGCATTTCGGATTGTAATCAAGAGGAAGATATCTGTTCTGAGGGGGATTCAGAAGGAGAAGACAACTCCTATTTACCCCCTGAGGTCTTCGCTCTAACTTGGCATGCTGATGTTGGTTATATCATGCATATGGTGTCTTGCATTGCTTACTTTATACATCAAATATGTCATCTGCTCAGTTTAGACATCCTTTGTATGAATGCCATCTGTTTAGTTTATTCATCGTTTATGTGAATTATGCAATGCCATCTTGTTTAGCCAGGCATCATATATGTGAATTTTGCAATGCCATCCTGCTTAGCCCACTACAAAAAAAGACACATCCGTGACATTTTGGGCCGAACGAAAAAAATTCTGTCATACATATGACACTTCTATGACGATAATTGTGACAAAACCCGGTATCATCATAGATGTGGTGGGCTCCTACTTCTATGAAAAAAATCATGACAGAAAATGGGCTTTTTGTCTTGGGCGGGCCGGAGACGCAGCTGCATGACATTCTTTGGGCCGTCCATGACGGAAAAACTATGGTAGAAGCGAGGGGTAGGAAAATTTTGGGGAGTTGCCAGTTACGGTGGGAGGTCGGGGGCCGAGCGATGCGCGTTTCTTTCGTACACGTACGCGAGTGTGTGTGAGGCGTTGGCTCTAACTGAACCCGAGCGAGGTGTTGGCCTCTAACTGAACCCGAGTGATTGCACTGCAGGCTACGCGTTACTGAACCCGAGCGATCGATCGATGGTTGTTAACTGAACCTGATGGAGCGATTCCTTCGCTACTACTGCTAACTGAGGCCGATCGATTGGA
>NC_041385.1:266080921-266096254 GCF_002162155.2 Triticum dicoccoides | reverse complement strand
GGTTGGATGAACAGTGAGCGGTGGCATTGCCTCTGGATGAACAGGACCCCGTGGTGTGGAGGGCTGGATGAACAGTAGACGGTGGAGGGGTGGTTGAACAGGACCCCATGGTGTGGAGGGCTGGATGAACAGTAGACGATGGAGGGGTGCCCGTGGAGTGGTGGTTGAACAGTAGCCAGTGGATTAGTGCGCGGTGGAGGCTGGATGAATAGGAGCCCGTGGAGGCTGGAGGAGGTCGACGGTAGCCCGTGGAGGCTGGAGGAGATCGACGGTGGAGATGAACAATATCCCATGGAGTCCCGTTTTGCGGTACGCCACACCCCTCCCGATGAACAGGACCCCCGTTTCGACTGTAACGCTCCAACACAAGTCTGTTTCGTCCGTTTTTCGGTACGCCACACCCTCCCGATCAACAGGACCCCCGTTTCGACCGTAGGAGGTCCGTTTCCTCCGTTTTGTGGTACGCCACACCCCTCTCGATAAACAGGACCCCCATTTCGACCGTAGGAGGTCTGTTTCCTCCGTTTTCCAGTACGCCACACCCCTCCCGATCAACAGGTCCCCGTTCCAAATGTAGGAGGTCCGTTTCCTCCGTTGTGCGGTACGTGAGGCCTCGTTTCCATCGCCTATTCCCTCCAAGCCCTCCCGATGACCACGACCACGCATTCCGTTCCGACCCAGATGGTTGGCTCCCCATGAACACGACGACGATGCTGTTTCTCCGTTCCGACCCAGCCATGTACATATGCGCGAGTAGGCGTTCCAGAACCTGCCCGTATATACGTACGTGGCCGTATTTTCTTTCTTTCACCCTCGCCGCCGTACGTACATGTACATGCTACGTGCGCGCCTCTACTATGACACGTGCGCTCCTCTACTACTACACGTGTGTCATGACCCACAAGTGTAGGGGATCTATCATAGTCCTTTCGATAAGTAAGAGTGTCGAACCCAACGAGGAGCAGAAGGAAATGATAAGCGGTTTTCAGTAAGGTTTTCTCTGCAAGCACTGAAATAGTAGGTGATAGATAGTTTTGTGATAAGATAAATAGTAACGAGCAAGAGTAAATAAAGTAAATAAGGCGCAGCAAGGTGGCCCAATCCTTTATGTAGCAAAGGATAAGCCTGGACAAATTCTAATAATAATGAAGGAGCTCCCGAGGACACAATGGGAATTATCGTCAAGCTAGTTTCATCACGTTCATAAGATTCTCGTTCGGTACTTTGATAATTTGATATGTGGGTAGACCGACACTTGGGTACTGCCCTAACTTGGACAAGCATCCCACTTATGATTAACCCCTATTGCAAGCGTCCGCAACTACAAAAAGGAGTATTAAGGTAAACCTAACCACAACATTAAACATCTGGGTCCATATGAACCCCTAACGAAGCAACTCATAAACTAGGGTTTAAGCTTCTGTCACTCTAGCAACCCATCATCTACTTATTACTTCCCTATGCCTTCCTCTAGGCCCAAATAATGGTAAAGTGTCATGTAGTCGATGTTCACATAACACCACTAGAGGAGAGACAACATACATGTCATCAAAATATCAAACGAATACCAAATTCACATGACTACTAATAGCAAGACTTCACTCATGTCCTCGGGAACTAAAGTAACTACGCACAAAGCATAGTCATGTTCATAATCAGAGGTGTAATAATATGCATTAAGGATCTGAACATATAATCTTCCACCATGTAAACCAATAAGTATCAACTACAATGAGTAATCAACACTACTAGCAACCCACAGGTACCAATTTGTGGTTTTGGATACAAGAGATGAACTAGGGTTTGAGAGGAGATGGTGCTGGTGAAGATGTTGATGGAGATTGACCCCCTCCCAATGAGAGGATCGTTGGTGATGATTTCCCCCTCCCGGCGGGAAGTGTCCCCGGCAGAACAGCTTCGCCAGAGCCCTAGATTGATTCCGCCAAGGTTCCGCCTCGTGGCGGCGGAGTTTCGTCCCGTAAGCTTGCCCATGATTTTTTCCAGGACAAACCCCTTCATATAGCAGAAGATGGTCGCCGGAGGCCCACCAGGGGGCCCAGGAGATAGGGGTCGTGCCCCCCTGTGTCCTGGACAGGGTGTGGGCCCCCTGGCCTATTTCTTTTGCTCATAATATCTTAATAAATCTAAAAAGTGGTTTCGTGGAGTTTCAGGACTTTTGGAGTTGTGCAGAATAGGTTTCCAACGTTTGCTCCGTTTTCAGCCAGAATTCCAGTTGTCGGCATTCCCCCTCTTCATGGTAAACCTTGTAAAATAAGAGAGAATAGCCATAAGTATTGAGATATAATGTGTAATAACAGCCCATAATGCAATAAATATTGATATAAAAGCATGATGCAAAATGGACGTATCAACTCCCCCAAGCTTAGACCTCGCTTGTCCTCAAGCGGAAACCGAGATCGAGAAATATGTCCGCATGTTTAGAGATAGAGGTGTCGATAAAAATAAAATACGGACATGAGGGCATCATGATCATTCTAATAACAATAGCATATATATATATATATATATATATATATATATATATATATATATATATATATTGGCATATGGTTTCCTATGTTCAAGTAATAAGCAATTCACAATCTCAAGTATGGTTCATAAACTTCATTGGGAACTAACAAACTATAATCTCAGTCATTGAAGCAATTGCAATTTATCGTAACATCAGAAAGAGTCAATAATATGCTTTTCAACAAGATCACATACTCAACTATCTCGTAGTCCCCCATAATTGTTAACACTCACTCAATACTTCTGGTTATAGAGTTCCAGCCGGACACTGAGAAAGATAGGGGCTTATTATGTTGCCTCCCAACATATTCACCTTTAGGTGATGTCAACAATAATAGCCTATGCCAACTTACATTCAATTTGATATATGTATCATGACCTTTCAAACACGAGGAGCTTGCCAAAGGATAAAATGAAAAAGTGGAAGGGTCAGGATCACTTTGACTCAAGCATAAAGTAAAAGACAGGCCCTTCGCAGAGAGAAGTAGAGGTTGTCATGCGCTTTTAGGGTTGGATACACAAAATCTTAATGCAAAAGAACGTCACTTTGTATTGCCCTTTGTATGTGGACCTTTATTATGCACTCTGTCGCTTTTATTACTTCCACAACAAGTTCTTACAAAGCTTATTTTCTCTGCATTAATAAGTCATGCATATTTAGAGAGCAATTTTTATTGCTTGCACCGATGACAACTTACTTGAAGGATCTTACTCAATCCATAGGTAGGTATGGTGGACTCTCATGGCAAAACTGGGTTTAAGGAAGTTTGGAAGCACAAGTAGTATCTCTACTTGGTGCAAGGGGTTTTGGCTAGCATGAGGGGGAAAGGAAAGCTCAACATGTTCAGAAGGTCACTAACAATATACTTTAACTGAAATGTCGGTAAACATAAACCATTACGTTGTCTTCCTTGTCCAACATCAATTCTTTTAGCATGTAATACTTAATGAGTGCTTCACAATCATAAAAGATGTCCAAGATAATATATCTATATGTGAACCCCTCTTTCCTTATCACTTCCTATTAATTGCAACGATGACCAGGGCTACATTCATCAACTCTCAACAATTTTTATGCCTCATACTTTCTATGTGTGAAGTTATCACTATCCATAAGCTCAATATGAACTCTTTTGTTCTTTCTACTTTCTCAAGATCATAGTAACATAGCAAAGCCCTTGACTCAACACTAATCTTTATTATAGATAGCACAGGGACTCGCTTACAAAAAGAGATGACAACAAAAACTCAAAACTACTTGATATCAAAACTTCGAACTAATAGATCAAGATACTACTAAAAGGATCGAACTAAATAAGCGGTAAAGATAGGAGTGTGATGGTGATATGATACCGGGGCACCTCCCCCAAGCTTGGCAGTTGCCAAGGGGAGTGCCCATACCCATGTGATTATTTCTTCTGTGGTGATGGAGGTGGTGATGATGATGGTGGATAATCGCACATTGAGCGTAAAAGCTCCTCCAACTTGCGGATAATGCCCTTGAGCCCAGCAATATGATCTTTCAACAAAATATTCTCCTGTGTGAGATACTTGTTTTGTATGCGGGCTAACTCAATCATCTTGAAAGCTTCAATCTCTGTTGGAGTGAAAAGGTTAGGTAAAGGGCTAGGGATGCCTTCTTCTTTCACCACCGAAGCTTGAACCTCCATGGCCTTCTTGATCCCTTCATCCTTGTTGATCTCTTCTGGTTCCTCTCTTTTCAACTCTATCTTCAATAGCCAGGCATCCTTGTCTTTGTTGTTGTAGGAGGGAGAAGTCATGGTGCTCCAAATCTGCAACAGGAACAGCTCAAAACAAAAATAGAGGATATTTGCGTGATACGATGACCAAAACCTTCGGGAGTATATATAATGAATTTTTACCGACCAAAATACATAACATACAAGAAAACGGAATCCGGGGGGCACACGAGGTGCCCATGAGACAGGGGGCGCGCCCTACAGGGGGGGCGCCCTCCTCTCTCGTGGGAGCCTCGTGTCCCTTTCGGACTACTTCTTTCTTCCTAAAATTCTGAAATAACAAAAACTGGTGAAAATTGCCATTAGAGTTGTTTTGGAGTCGGTATACTTACCGTACCACGTACCTATGCCTTTTCGGAGTCTGGAACATTCTGGAAAGTGTCTCTTATGTACTCCTATGGGGTTATGGTTTCAATAATATTAGTTTCAACATTGATAGGGTTACCTGAAATATAATGCTTGATTCATTGACCATTAACCACCCTAGGATTTGTGCCTTCAAAGTTGTTAATTTTTATAGCACCGGAACGGTAGACCTCCTCGATAACGTAGGGACCTTCCCATTTTGAAGAGAATTTTTCCTGCAAAAAATCTTAAACGAGAGTTGAATAATAAAACATAATCTCCTACGTTAAACTCATGCTTTTGTATCCTTTTATCATGCCAGCGTTTGACTTTTTCTTTGAAGAGCTTGGCATTCTCATAAGCTTGGGCTCTCCATTCATCAAGTGAGCTAATATCAAACAACCTCTTCTCACCGGCGAGTTTGAAGTCATAATTGAGCTCTTTAATAGCCCAATATGCTTTATGTTCAAGTTCAAGAGGTAAATGACATGCTTTTCTTAAACCATCTTATATGGAGACATACCCATAGGATTTTTGTATGCAGTTCTATAGGCCCATAATGCATCATCAAGTTTTTTGGACCAATTCTTTCTAGATCTATTCACAATCTTTTGCAAAATTAATTTGAGCTCTTTATTGCTCAACTCTACTTGACCACTAGACTGCGGGTGATAAGGAGATGCAATTCTATGATTGACATCGTATTTAGCAAGCATCTTACGGAAAGCACCATGAATAAAGTGTGAACCACCATCAGTCATAAGATATCTAGGGACTCCAAACCTCGGAAAAATAACTTCTTTAAGCATTTTAATAGAAGTGTTATGATCAGCACTACTAGTTGGAATAGCTTCTACCCACTTAGTAACGTAATCAACAGCAACTAAGATATGTGTATAACCATTGGAGGCAGGAAAAGGTCCCATGTAATCAAAGCCCCAAACATCAAACGGTTCGATAACAAGAGAATAATTCATAGGCATTTCTTGACGTAAACTGAAATTACCTATTCTTTGGCATTCATCACAGGATACGACAAACTTACGAGCATCTTTGAAAAGAGTAGGCTAATAAAAACCAGATTGTAGTACCTTGTGTGCAGTTCTATCTCTAGTGTGGTGTCCTCCATAGGATTCAGAGTGACACTTGCGTAGGATTTGTTCCTGTTCATGCTCAGGCACACAACATCTAATAATACCATCTACTCCTTCTTTATAAAGGTGTGGATCATCCCAGAAGTAATGTATTAAATCATAGAAGAACTTTTTCTTTTGCTGGTATGTGAAACTAGGCGGTATATATTTAGCAACAATGTAATTAGCATAGTCAGCATACCAAGGAGCAGTACGAGAAGCATTGACAACCGCTAATTGTTCATCTGGAAAACTATCATTAATAGGCAGTGGGTCAGCAAGAACATTCTCTAACCTAGACAAGTTGTCTGCAACGGGGTTCTCAGCTCCCTTTCTATCAATAATATGCAAGTCAAATTCTTGGAGCAAGAGAACCCATCTAATGAGTCTAGGCTTAGCATCTTTCTTTTCCATGAGATATTTAATAGCACCATGATCAGTGTGAATAGTAACTTTGGAATCAACAATATAAGGTCTAAACTTATCACATGCAAACACAACTGCTAAGAATTCTTTTTCAGTGGTAGCATAATTTCTCTGGGCAGTATCAAGAGTCTTACTAGCATAATGGATAACATTCAATTTCTTATCGACTCTTTGCCCTAAGAAAGCACCTACAGCATAATCACTAGCATCACACATAATTTCAAAAGGTAAATTCCAATCAGGTGGTTGAACAATAGGTGTTGTGATCAAAGCTTTCTTAAGTGTTTCAAATGCGTCTACAAAATCATCATCAAAGACAAAAGGAATATCTTTTGGCAATAAATTAGTCAGAGGCCTAGAGATTTTAGAAAAGTCCTTAACGAACCTCCTATAAAAACCGGCATGACCAAGGAAACTTCTTATACCTTTATGTCCTTGGGACATGGCATCTTTTCAATAGCATCAACTTTGGCTTTATCAACTTCAATACCCCTCTCAGAGATCTTGTGCCCCAATACAATGCCTTCATTAACCATAAAGTGACACTTTTCCCAATTCAGGACGAAACTAGTGTCTTCGCATCTTTGCAAAACTCGATCAAGGTTGCTCAAACAATCATCAAAAGAGGATCCATAGACGGAGAAGTCATCCATGAACACCTCACAAATCTTTTCACAAAAATCAGAAAATATAGCCATCATGCATCTTTGAAAGGTAGCAGGTGCATTACATAAACCAAAAGGCATACGTCTATAAGCAAAAGTACCAAAAGGGCAGGTAAAAGTAGTTTTAAATTTATCCCCCGCTGACACAGGTGTTTGAGAGAAGCCAGAATAACCATCTAGAAAGCAAAAATGTGTGTGTTTGGATAGCCTTTCTAGCATTTGATCAATAAAAGGTAAAGGGCAATGATCTTTCTTAGTGGCTTTGTTTAACTTACGAAAATCAATTACCATCCTATAGTCTGTAATAATTCTTTGCGGGATCAATTCATCTTTACCATTAGGAACAACGGTAATACCTCCCTTTTTAGGGACACAATGGACAGGGCTTACCCATTCACTATCAACAATGGGATAAATAATACCTGCCTCAAGGAGTTTTAGTATCTCCTTTCTCACCACTTCCTTCATTTTGGGATTTAATCGTCTTTGAGGATCTCTAACAGGTTTGGCATCTTTCTCCACTGAAATTTTGTGTTGACATAATGTGGGACTAATGCCCTTGAGATCATCCAGGGTATATCCAATAGCATCTCAGTGCTTCTTTAGAGTTTTCAATAATCTTTCTTCTTCTTTCTCTAAAAGGTTAGCACTAATAATAACAGGATATATTTCTTTTTCATCAAGATAAGCATACTTGAGATTATCAGGTAAGGGTTTGAGTTCAAACATGGGATCACCCTTGGGTGGAGGGGGATCCCCAAGAATTTCAACGAGAAGATTATGTTTTAGCATAGGTTCTTGTTTAAGGAACACTTCATCTATTTCTTCCCTTTCCTTCATAAACATATCGTTTTCATGGTCTAGCAAATATTGTTCTAACGGATCAGTTGGAGGAACAACAATGGAAGCAAGATCAATAATCTCATCCTTACTAGATGATTCCTTTTCACAATGTTGTCTACTAAACTTAGCGAAATTAAACTCATGAGACATACCATCTAAGACAACAGTGACAATATTATTTTCACAATCAATCTTAGCACTAGCAGTATGCAAGAAAGGCCTACCAAAAATAATGGGACAAAAATCATCTTGTGGGGAACAGAGAACAAGAAAATCAGCAGGGTGTTTAATCTTTCCACACAAGACTTCAACATCTCTAACAATCCCAATAGGTTCAATGGTGTCCCTATTAGCAAGCTTAATTGTAACATCAATATCTTCTAATTCAATTGGTGTAATATCGTGCATAATTTCTTTATAAAGATCATAAGGTATCGCATTGGCACTAGCACCCATATCACATAAGCCATGATAACAATGATATCTTATTTTAACAGAAATAACAGGCGTGCCTATAACAGGTCTACGTGTCTTAGTATCGGGTCTAGCAATATTAGCAGTTTCACCCACGAAAGAAATAACATGCCCATCTAAGTCTTCATCCAAGAGATCTTTAATCATAGCAATACTAGGTTCAACATTAATTTTCTCAGGAGGTGTACAAGTCCTAGTATTACTCTTACGAACAACAGTCGAAGCTTTAACATGATCTTTTATCCTAACAGGAAAAGGAGGTTTTTCAACATAAGTAGTAGGAATAATAGGATCACTATATGTAATAGTCTTTTCTTCGACTGTAATAGGTGCAACTACTTTCACTTCAACAGGCGGATTATATTTAAACCACTTCTCTTTAGGGAGATCAACGTGAGCAGCAAAAGTTTCACAAAAAGTAGCTACTATCTCAAAGTCAAGTCCATACTTAGAGCTAAATCCACGGAAAGCATCGGTATCCATAAAAGATTTAACACAATCAAACTTAGGTGTCATACCTGACTCCTTACCATCGTCGGAACCCTAATCTTCAGAGTTGCGTTTAGTTCTTTCCAATAAGTCCCATTTGAAATCAATAGTCTTCAGCATATAGGAACCAACACCGGAAGTATCGATCAAGTTGCGATTATCAAGAGAAAGTCAAGCATAAAAATTCTGAATAATCATTTCCCGAGAGAGCTCATGATTGGGGCATGAATATAACATTGACTTAAGCCTCCCCCAAGCTTGAGCGATGCTTTCTCCTTCGCGAGGCCAGAAATTATATATGTAATTACGATCACGATGAACAAGATGCATAGGATAGAACTTCTGGTGAAATTCCAATTTCAATCGCTTATAATTCCAAGATCTCGTGTCATCACATAGCCTATACCATGTCATTGCATCTCCCTTCAAAGATAAAGGGAAGACCTTCCTTTTGACAACATCATCGGGAATACCTGCAAGCTTAAATAATCCACAAACTTCATCCACAAAGATAAGGTGTAAGTCGGGATGCAAAGTTCCTTCTCCTACAAAAGGATTAGCTAGCAATTTTTCTATCATACCCGAAGGAATCTCAAAGTGAATATTTTCATAAAGTTCAGTAGGTTGAGGAGCATCTCTTTGCTCCTCTGGTTGGGGTGAAGATACCCCAAACAAGCCACTCAAAGGATTAGTTTCCATAGTGACTAGTAACAGAAAATTTCAGCACACTAAATAAATGTTTCCTTACCAAGTTCCACTCACCAAGAGCGCTACGCTCCCCGACAACGGCGCCAGAAAAGAGTCTTGATGACCCACAAGTGTAGGGGATCTATCGTAGTCCTTTCGATAAGTAAGAGTGTCAAACCCAACGAGGAGCAGAAGGAAATGATAAGCGGTTTTCAGTAAGGTTTTCTCTGCAAGCACCGAAATAGTAGGTGATAGATAGTTTTGTGATCACATAAATAGTAACGAGCAAAAGTAAATAAGGTGCAACAAGGTGGCCCAATCCTTTATGTAGCAAAGGATAAGCCTGGACAAATTCTAATAAGAATGAAGGAGCTCCCGAGGACACATTGGGAATTATCGTCAAGCTAGTTTCATCACGTTCATAAGATTCTTGTTTGGTACTTTGATAATTTGATATGTGGGTAGACCGACACTTGGGTACTGCCCTAACTTGGACAAGCATCCCACTTATGATTAACCCCTATTGCAAGCGTCCGCAACTACAAAAAGGAGTATTAAGGTAAACCTAACCACAACATTAAACATATGGGTCCATATGAACCCCTAACGAAGCAACTCATAAACTAGGGTTTAAGCTTCTGTCACTCTAGCAACCCATCATCTACTTATTACTTCCCTATGCCTTCCTCTAGGCCCAAATAATGGTGAAATGTCATGTAGTCGACGTTCACATAACACCACTAGAGGAGAGACAACATACATCTCATCAAAATATCAAACGAATACCAAATTCACATGACTACTAATAGCAAGACTTCACCCATGTCCTCAGGAACTAAAGTAACTACCCACAAAGCATAATCATGTTCATAATCAGAGGTGTCATAATATGCATTAAGGATCTGAACATATAATCTTCCACCAAGTAAACCAATAAGTATCAACTACAAGGAGTAATCAACACTACTAGCAACCCACAGGTACCAATTTGTGGTTTTGGATACAAGATTGGATACAAGAGATGAACTAGGGTTTGAGAGGAGATGGTGCGGGTGAAGATGTTTATGGATATTGACCCCCTCCCAATGAGAGGATCGTTGGTGATGACGTTGGTGATGATTTCCCCCTCCCGGAGGGAAGTGTCCCCGGTAGAACAGCTCCGCTAGAGCCCTAGATTGATTTCGACAAGGTTCCGCCTCGTGGCGGCGGAGTTTTGTCCCGTAAGCTTGCCCACGAATTTTTCTAGGACAAAACCCTTCATATAGCAGAAGATGGTCGCTGGAGGCCCACCAGGGGGCCCAGGAGATAAAGGGCGCGCCCTATAGGGGGGCCGCGCCCCCCAGTCTCCTGGACAGGGTGTGGGCCTCGTGGCCTATTTCTTTTGCTCATAATTCCTTAATAAATCCAAAAGGTGGTTTCGTGGAGTTTCAGGACTTTTGGAGTTGTGCAAAATAGGTTTCCAATGTTTGCTCCATTTTCAGCCAGAATTCCAGCTGCCGGCATTCCCCCTCTTCATGGTAAACCTTGTAAAATAAGAGAGAATAGCCATAAGTATTGAGATATAATGTGTAATAACAGCCCATAATGCAACAAATATTGATATAAAAGCATGATGCGAAATGGACATATCAGTGCGCGCCTCTACATCGACTAGTATGTACATACACGTTCGCGACCAGAATGACAACGCTACGTACGCTTCGACCAGGTGGGTCCCGACTGTCAGGCACTTCCTTGCCTGCGAAGATGTGGCTGGTGGGTCCCAGCAGTCAGGGGTCGAATCATTTTTTTGCCCGGACGCACTTCCTTGCATGCGAAGATGTAGCTGGTGGGTCCCAGCAGTCAGGGGGCGAATCGTTTTTTTTTGCCCGGACGCACTTCCTTGCGTGTGAAGGTGTATCTAGTGGGTCCCAGCAGTCAGGGGGGAAATGGTTTTTTCGCGAAATATGGTGGCCCGTCCGGTGGGTCCCAGCTGTCAGGTGGAGGAATAATTATTTTGCGCGTAATAAGGAGGCACTTCCTTGCGGCCACCGTGGACCTAGCTGTCGACCTCTCCATGCACAGTACTCTTCCGATGGAAGTCGGTCGTTGACCACATTGACCATGCCGCACCGAGAGCACCACGGCGGTGGACGACAGCGAGGCCTAGGAAGGGGACGACGCGGAGCCGAGGAAGACGCAGCAGTGGATGCCCACGCGAAGAGGAGTACGCGGGTGAGGCTGACGTCGCCGCAGAATAATAGGGGGTGTGGGTGAGTAGAGGGATGGCCTGGCCAGAGGTGGGAGTAGTAGGGGGCAGTGAGGCCTCCGCGGCATCACAGTCGGCCACGGGAGGCAGGAGCACGTGGCACGACCGGCGCTGCTTTGGGCGGCTGGAGCATGAAGACCAGAGGTTGAAGAAGCACTACATCACTTGAGGTCGAGTCGTTCATATTGACTAAGTTGACAAAGCCTCGGTCCCCGTAAACTTAGTAGGCCCACAAGTCAACTCACACCAAGGTGAGTCCCAGCTAGCAGGGGAGTATTCATTTTTTTTGTGCATAATAAGGAGGCATTTCCGGTGGGTCTAAGATGGCAGCGGGGGGACGTTTTTTTCGCGAAATACAGAGACCCTTCCGGTGGGTCTCAGCTATCAGGTGGAGGAATCATTATTTTGCGCGTAATAAGGAGGCATTTTCCTGTGTGGGCCCTTACTGTCAGCCTCTTCCGATGGCTGTTGTTTGTTGACCATGTTGACCTCGCCATGCCGAGAGCACAAATGCGGTGGACGAGGGCGGTGCCCAGGAAGAGAACCGCCCGGAGCCGGTGAAGCCACCGCAGCGGATACCCACGCTGAGGGGAGAACGAGCACTGACTGGTCGGCTGCGGGGTGAGGCTGACATCGCCGGAAAATAACAGAATGTGTGGGTGGTTAGAGGGATGGCCTGGCGGCAGCACAGCCAGCCACGGGAGGAGGGACCAGGCAGTCCCGCCGGCGCTGGTTTGGGCGGCTGGAGCAGGAAGATCAGAGATTGAAGAAGCACGGCGGCCGTTGGATGGACATCCAACAGTCACTATTGTGTGTTGACTAAGTTGACAAAGCCTTGCGTACGCGTCAAAAAAATTTTAGGACAGCGTCATCGTCAACCTAGTAGGCCCAAAAGTCAACCTCCAAATCTATGGAAAACAGCATACAACCCATTAGCCATTATTTTCAATAATTTACAGTCCATTTGCTAATTCTTAAGGATATTTGAAGCCCATATTCTTTTTATTAGCATTACAGACCATATATTCTAGGCACTGCTAAAAAATTCAATGAAATTTTGCATATTTCGGTGGGGTCCGAACTCTTTTAATCACGAAATTTCGAGTCACGTCAAAAATAGTTTTCAAAAAATTATATCAAAATAAAATTCAAAAAACAATTCTCCGCAAAAAAATGAATGAAATTTAGAATCTTAACTAGCAAGATGCCCGTTCGTTGCACGAAACATGAAGATGCATTTGTATGAGTAGTTTATCTTGTGGGAGAAAAGATGATATTTTAATGTAATTGCCAGTTGGCTTTGGTTTTTATAAGAGTAGGGAGTAGAGAAATCCTGAAAAAATGATATTTTAATGCAATTGCCGGTTGGCTTTAGTTTAAAAACTTACATCCCATTTCTTACAACTTATAGCCCATTTTCTGGGGAAGCCCATTTCTTATCCTTCCTCGTCTTGAAAGATTTGCAGCCCAGCAGGGCTGAGAAAAGCAAGTAGGCCTCGGTTTTGGTATTCTCCAAAAAAAGAACTGGGCTAGCCAATTTCAAAAAGAAAAAATATATCAATTGGGCTCGTCATGTGCTTAATAAAAGCGTAAGCGTGGGCTAGACGGGCCACAACCCCCGCACAGCGCGCAGTTGAGCTCCGTCTCTAAAACTGAAAAACAACTGGGCGAGCTGTTGGGTCCCTGGTGTTACCCGCTCATTATGTAATTTTCTCGTTTATTGACTACATTGACAATGGCATGGAACCTAGTTGTCAAACAATTAGGAGGAAGTATTTTTTTGGCTTGTAATAACAAGGCACCTGCTTGCGAAATGCAATGACCCTGGTGGGTCCCTACTATCAGCCTCTCCACGTACAGTCATCTCCTGATTCCTCTTGGTTGTTGACCATGTTGACAATGCCAGACGGCGGCGGGCACAGTGAGCTAACCAAGGCGGAGAACGACGGCAAGGCCTCGGACGGGAACGAATAGCAGCCATGGAAGATGCGGCAGTCTAGTGGCGGGTGGAGGGGAGTACGAGGGCAACAACATGCAACTCAAGCATACAAATGGTACAAAAAGCCCAAGGATTAATTGTTCATCAAATTTTTAGACAAAACCCAGATTGAACATGATAGTAACATCTAACCCAACCACTCTTTTTTGCAGTCACAAACAAATGGATCGGTCTGATCCATAAAATCAACATCCTGTGCAAAAAAAATTATTTTTTTAGGATGTCTACAACTTATTGTAAATATAAGCCGAGCACGTTTAGAAGCCCATTTGTCCACCTGAAACTTCTTTTTTTGCTGTTCAACATGTTCGTCCGTGAGAAATCTCTTGCTGTAAAAATTAAGCCTCATGGACAATAGTAACCTCATGTTCAACAGGAAGAATGTGACAAAGCTTCTGTTTGCCTGGTTGGATGCATATCGTCCCATCGTTATTGTCCTCAAACGAATGTCATGAGAATTGAGAAAATCCTTGTGCTTATTACGCTAACGATTGGTTATATGTTTGTCTCCATGTGGTTCTCCCTAAGTAGACATGAAGATTGAAAACAGTTAAGGTCTAAAAAAAGAGTACGTCGAAAGAACGACAGCTGAACAGTTAATTCTAGTACAATATATACGGGCTTTCAATGTGCATGAAATCATCACCTCTATGTATAAATTCTCCAGAGATCGAAAGCATCGCAGCAAGCCAGTAATTATGTCCAGATCAAAACTACACATACTAATATATATGATCTTGACAGAATCCAGCAGCATTGATAGGCTATCAATGGACGAACTCTTCATTGAGCATATAACATAATATTAGTACCCAAAGTGAACTCCAAGATGATATAAAACTTATGCGCACAAATGAAAAATGCAGCATATGATTACAAATGTGTAGATGATAATATACGGTACCTGAAAAAGTGAGGAGCCAAACACCAACTCCTTGTGATTATTAAATGGGTCACGAATTACACCCAAGGTCTCCAGTTTGGGCGCAGAGACGACAGTTATTTCTGAAGGTGTATAACAATTATGAAGGGGCAACCTTTCAAGTGAAGGGGCATCTTCAATGATGAGCTGCTGTCCTTTAAAATAAATTCCAATGCTTTTAAGGTGAGGCGACTTTATTTGGAGACAACTGATACTGATTTCTATTCCCAAAACAATCAGCAAGCGCTCCACGGCAGGGCAACTGGAGTGGATGATGTTGTGCAGTGAGGCCTCCGACAGATAAACCACCACAAGCGAAAGTTTTTTTAGCAGTGGGAGTCGAAGCATTTGTACCAGATCGTCTGGTAGATGGCACCGGGCGAAGGTGGCGGTGTGGAGAGGGGAGGAAAACCGCGAGATGGACAAGGTGGTGTGGGCACGAATTTTTGGTATGTTCGTGGTATGAAACTTTCGTGGTAATGGTAGAACTCAAACTGCTGGAGTTTTGCGAATTTAGGGGATGTCAACCAAGCATCCACCTTGCCGGGTATGGACAGCAGGTAGCTTGTCGGGATGCAGAGGCATTGAACGGCGCCCTGCTAGTGAGAAGAGACGATGGCTCTGATGAGATCAAATTCAGGAAGGACAGATATCTGACGACAGTCGAGATTGAGGGGCGCGGTGCACCATAGAGGGCGCCACCGAGTTGAGAGGACTTGTGTGCGGCAACAATCCTTGGTGGGGAGAAGCGAGTGATCTCCTTAAGGATGACACCCGGGAGATCGCTGATACGGTCAACCGGAGATTCTA
>NC_041385.1:266070314-266080630 GCF_002162155.2 Triticum dicoccoides | reverse complement strand
TGCTGGGTCTACAACCGGCGTTGCCGCTTGCGGGAGCCTCATCTTCTTGGCGCTGGGGCCAGCCGACTCCATTTTCCTTGTGGGCGTCGCGCCGAGCTCACCGGTTTGAGCAGAGTAGCCAGAGACGAGCCTAGTGGCAGTGCGAGTGGGGAAGAAGGAGGGCTGGGGATTTCTATAGGAGTGGAAGAAGAGGAGCAAGCGTTTTCTGTACGAGTGAGGAAGAAGGTGAGCGGGGTTTTCTGGACGAGTGAGGAAGATTGGGGAGCGGGGGGAATTGGGTGGGGATACGTAAGCGGGAGAGCGAGCTGTTCGTGTTTATAAGGCCCGCTGCACTAACTACTCGCTTTTTCCCAAGAATCGCTCTCTTCTTTTGCGTTGCTGCATGCAGGATGCATGTGCCCGCCGGCCACTGCATGCGCCTGGTTTGTTACTAGGCCTATTTAATAGGGTGGTTATGGAGTAAATTAAGGAGATTTATTTTCTCTGTGTGCATCCACCAAATTAGAGGATGCGGTACTGGATGCAGACACTCACATTAAACTAACATTCAGAAGAACAAAAGTTCAGCATGTCTATGCATCTCAATGATTCACCATACTATAACAATATACAAAGCTGTGAGAAGGTGTGGAAATAAAGAAAATCGTTCGATGCTTCTCTGACCAAAGGGTCTCCCTGCGCACGCATTAATTTCCTGGGCATGCTTGTTTCTTCTCAATGTTGCGAGCACTTTGAGCATGTTGGCTACTCCACAGCTAGCTAGCTGCCTCATCTTGCAATTGATGCTGACACATTTGCAGCAAACACATGAGGCAATAGAGATGACTCAACATGGGTCCATATTGTGCAGTTCCCCTGATATCATATTCATTGTCCTGAATCTGAAAACATAGGAAAACAATAGCTATACTTAAACGGTATTGGAAAACAGTAGCACATATCAATAGCTCGGCATGACAAAACACGATCATCTGGAAGAAGGGGATACTGACCTGCCTGAGGAAGATTACATATAATTTCATAAGTCCTTGGTTGATTTCCACCTTCGGCTGCACTGCTTGTTTGCTCCTCCACACATGACATGATCGTTCCTCACTGCATTCAGCAAGTCAACGTACGAATAAGCTAATTTCATCTTGCGGTGGTCATTGTACCTAGTTACAAATGTAGGAATACCTGGAGCACCATGAGGTTAGCTGATAGTAGGTAGATGCAACCATATAAATTTTGTGCGGTGCTACCAAAATTGAGGTTTGTATCCCTTCCCGTTATAAGAATTCTTCTTGAAGTTGTAGAATGTGACGGCTTGTTCTTTTGCATCAAACTTGCCTTTCCCCTGAGATTTGTTCTTGTTGTTTTGGGGCTGATTGGGCTGGAAGTTCTTCTCGTGTACCATGTGGGCACTAGAAGCTCCCTCGGCGACCCGAGGACGTGTGTCTTTTGCTTTCGCCTTCTCCTCAAAATCAAGAGTGCTAATGAGATCCAAAATGGAAAACTCATGTCTCTTGTTTTTCAGAGAAGTAGCAAAATCGTTCCACGAAGGTGGAAGCTTGGCAATGATGGTCCCAGCAGCAAATTTGTCTGGAAACACACACTTAAAGTACTCAAGTTCCTTAGAGAGTGACTATATCTCATGAGTCTGCTGAACAACAGAGCGCTCATCAGTCATCTTGTAGTCACAGAATTGCTCCATGACGTACAACTCATTGCCAGTGCCCGAGGGCCCAAATGTGGCCTCAAGCACAGCCCACATGTCTTTGCCATTGTCAAACGATATATTCGAATCCACAATGGAATCGTCAAGAACACTCAGTGGGGCGGCTTTGAAGAGGGTATCCAATATACCGGCGGTTCTGAAAAGCTTCCTGTTGTGTAGGATTAAGATCGCCCTCAGGCTTACCCTTAGTGGCGTCATAGCAGTACATGATCTGAAACCAATATACTGCTCTTGTGCGCTACCTTTTATATTGCACCCCCTTAAAAGTAGGCGGCTTCAAAAGCGCAGCAAAACCACTCGGAGTAAATTGCCTGTGATCAGGTTTTTGGATTGGGTTGTTCAATATATGAGCAATTTAGTATGAGATTTAATCCGAATCAGCAGTAAATAGATCATGACGACAATTGCAAACATCAAAGTAATGATGCCGACTAAACTAGGAGGACAGAATCACATACTGTACAGCGGGAGCAGAACCGGTGCGGTTGATGTTGTCACTCATGTCGTTGATGAAGAGGTTACCGAGGTCGGGGAAGAAGGCTGTCATTGAAGAAGTCGTCGCTGGCAGCAGTCACAAGAGTGTGCTGCCCAAAAACCTGATCGCCCCTCTCCCGTACAGGATCACGAAAGGCGGGGTTCGGAGGACTGCTATCCCTTCTCACGGTGCACGCCGGAAGGAGGGCTGGAGAAGAATTGTGTGGCGGCGCTAAGATCTGGAATGGTGTGAAACCATATGATACAGCGGCAGCTAGGGTAGAGCATGTCAGGTCGGAGTATAATAGTAGGCCTTTGGCCCCCAAACCCCACGTCCAAGTCAACAATAGCTCAAAAAAGTCAATAATAGCCCCACCAAGGTTTGTCTCAAAAAACGGAGTAATTAAGGCGTCCGTTAGTCCCTTTAGTATAAATACAATATCGTTAATAATGGCCCCACCTTTTGTCTCACAAAGTAGAGTATGTTCGAGTACAACCGACTACACGTCAACAATCCGCTTCTCTTCTCTCTCCTCTTCTCTCTCCTTCAACTAAGCACAAATACTATATTTAAATCCTTATAGCCTGCTTATGTCATCTAATTGTAGTACTTGCTCTAAAAGTTACTATCCAATGTGTAGTCTGAAATGCCGGGCGTGCAGCTGGCGGTGCCCTCGGTCGGCGCGCTGCTTCAACGGCGGAAGCAGTGAGAGGTCGCGTCGCCCTGACTTGCCATCAATGTGGAGCGGCGGGCTCAGCTGGCGCTGGGCAGGAAGCGCGCGCGGGAGGGGGGAGGGGTTTTTGTTGGGCCAAGAAGGTGAGAAGCCAACTTGGGATCGGTCCGGACGGGGAAATATCATGTGCTCCCATACTCTACATATGACACTAGTCTATGTTACTACTCCCTCCTTTCCGGTTTATAGAGATGTTTAGAGTAACATAGTAATATGTTACAGTACAAGTTACTCCCCACTATGACCAGCCTTGGCCTCTCCCAGTGCTCCACCATGTATAGCTGCTAAGCATGCCACGTAGGCATAAAATATGATGTGGCACCAATAAACTAAGCACCTATGCATTGAAGACTTGAGTTACTAAGCCATTTAATGCACTTAGCACCTCATCTAAAGAGCATTAATAGTATAGCCAGCTGCTGGCTATAAGCCTACAACCCATCTTATAGTCAACATGTACAAAGTGCCTAGGAGCACATGCTAGAGCTGGCTCTTCATGAAGAGCCCGCTTACCTTCTCTCTCCTCTTCTCTTTCCTCCAACTAAGAAGAAATATACTACCGTTTATTCCTTATAGCCCACTGACTCAGCTCTATTGTACTTGCTCTAAGCACATCTAAGCACTTGCTTGCACCCCCTTGACCGTGGACCTTGACGGTGTACGTCACCTTGTGTCTCATAATTTTCCTCGTCATCATCTGAGTCCTAGAAGATCTCACCCACATCATCATTAGCATGCAGCCGCCTTGGTAGACAACATGCGCAGAAGGAGTAGAGGCGACTAGGGACGCACCACCACCACATCGTGGGCACTCCGTATGTGCTCGTTTGCGTGCAGCGTACGTGTTTTTCCATCGGTGCTAGCTCTAAGGCTGAGGCTGCAGTCGTCTTCGTCTCCGACTAGTAGTTGAGCAACGATGACAAAGAGGTGCTGCAAGAGATGCGTATGCGCCGTTGCGTGCGAGCTTCGCCGTAGCATGACAAACCGGACGTCGCCGCGGATGGTGCACGCCTCCATGCAGCCGAGTGTGTGCGCATGCATGTGTTATTCACGTGCATTCTGCAGCCGAGCGTGTGTGCATGCACGTCTTGTGTACATGCGTTGTGTGCTCCATGTTGTGCGCGTATGTGCATGAGTTGGATCAGATGGAGTTAATGCGTTGGCTTGTGTACATATTTTAGAGTGTAGATTCACTCATTTTGTTTCGTATGTAGTCCCTTATTGAAATATCTGAAAAGACTTATATTTGGGAACGGAGGGAGTATAAAACATCTTCAACTTAGCATCCTGATGTACTGTTTCTAGTGGTTAGAGAAAAGTTCATGTTCTTTTAGTTGTTCATAGGTGGGCAGGCGGCAAAAAACAGGGGAAAACGGGCAAGGTTCCTGGCAGACGCTCCACCGCGAGGTTCCTTGCTCCTCCTCGGTCGTCGGGAATCTATGCTCTTCAACTCTTTTCTTTTACGTGAGCTTTGTTCATCCTTTTCCCAACACGCGAGACATCTAGCATCAAGGTGCACGTGTCATGCAAGAAAATGGAGATAATCAGATAAGTAGTGCGTAAGTGAGTCGTGCGGGGGGAAAGCGGGGGGAACCCCTTTTCCGTACGTGAGTCGTGCACTTCGATGGCACCTACGCAATATTTTTTCTCCTCGATGGCATGTGAATAGTGCATGTACTCAACAACGGAGCACGGGATGGTAGCAATGACATGGTCAGCCCTTTTTTGGAGAGAGTACGTACTACTAGTAAATAACTTTGATGTGTCCCATCAACTCGCAGAACAACGAGAAGCTTGATTACGCCTTCTCCCTCGCCAACGCATGCGCAGTGGCTCGCAGCACGAGGAGAAACTTTTGCTTACAAGCGGTGGACGTGCAACAGTTCATTTGGTGTCAGATTGCCAGAAGCACTACTGTAGAACCATCGACTTCCGGAAGAGGCGAAGAACCAAGCGCAAGGTCACCTACTAACCTTAGGCTAGGCATTGTGGGAGTAACATAAGTAGGGGTACCTCCTTTTTTTTATTCTACAACCAACCACACGCGAATATCAAGGTGTTGGTTACATAGAACAAATTTCCTGCAGTCCGTGCTCAGCCCTCCTTTATCTCTCTTCTCAGCCAGCGAGCGGACGCGCGGAGCCCATCGTCTGTTTGCTCACATGCGGCCCCACATGTCAGTGAAAATGCAAGAGGACCCACTAAACCTGCACATCTTTCACCTCGACGTGCTGGTGATGAAAAACAAATCCAAGAAAGATCTTCGGTGGCCGCTTTTGGAGTTACTCAAGAGTAGTAAGATTCTATTTACAGTTTAACCCAAGATGCACATCTCTAGCTTCAACTTATCAACTACCACTCTATTTTCTTTCATGACACAACCTGGATGCTGGATGTCCCACGTGTCGGCAAAAGGAGGAAGAACCCGACCAAATCTTCGGTTGTGCTCTCGGATTAGACTAGTTGTGCTAACTTAAAAAAATTATTGTGTACTCCCTCCGTTTCAAAATACTTGACTTCCATTTGTCCAAAAATGGATGTGCCTATATACTAAAACATGTCTAGATACATATATATTTTGACAAATACTAACTCTGTCCGGGTTTATTGGTCCCCATTATATTTCGTGCCAAATTTTGACCATAGATTAAACTAACAAAATGTTTACGCATGTCACCAAACATTATATTTTTGAAAACTATGTTCAAATACGAATCCAATGAGATAATTTTTCTTGACATGCATTAACATTTTGTTAGTTAAATCTTTAGTCAAAATTTGACACAAACTACAAAGGGGACCTATAAACCAGGACGGAGGTAGTAGAAGGCATGTATTGTTCAACGGAGGGAGTAGAATGGATGCAAGTTTTTGTATTGGGAAGAAGAGTACATCCATATATTGATAGAGCGTTGGAGTTGGCCTTGCAAGTGGGACCACAGTTGAGGAAACCGATTATCGGCAAACCCCCACCTCGCCCGCCGCGCGATGGCTGAGTTAGAGAAACAATGAGGTTGAAGAGATTGCTCTAGCACGGACTCCAAGAAATATGGTGTCAGATGGAACTCGTGCTAGTGGCGTGTGCCGTACTCCTGGACGTGAATGCTTGTTCTGGCCCATGCCACCCTACTACTCCTACTACTTACTATATAGTACTACTAGTATCAAGGATTCGAGGTGCTGGTTATGTAGTACAATATGGCTACAGTAAAAACACCCGCACGACGCGCGAAGCATGTGAAGCTAGTACAAATAGTGTACTACTATTGTTGATTGGCCTCATCCAATAACCGGTTGCAATGCACGTACAATTATGTATTTGGAAAATATTTTTTTGCCTCGTCGCACCACTCACTCACAGAAGCGACTCGAAAGCCATTCATAAATTTAGTAAGTTTATCACAGGCATATCATCTTATTACATACAACAGGTCATCAACCCACATCGACAACGAGGATACATTATAAATACTAAACTTTTCACCACACAACAAATAACAAGCAATGAAATGAACTTCAACTCAACCATTCCTCGGCGTTGGAAACGCTTGCTTTGAACCACAAGTGATTCTCTGGGATGGGGCATCTATTGTCGATCTCGAGACCAACGCAGGACTGATCATCCAGGCTGAAGCGGCCTACTATATCAGTACCAAGGTAGGGAACCACGCTAATGTCCGAGGTATAGACACAGTTGCTTCTCATAAATGGTGCTAGTAACGTTGTGTTAACAGCAGTTGGATCGCCTTTCACCATCATCGAATAGTTTTGTCCAAGGAAGAGCGAGTTTTCTCCAAGACTATCAATTCTGTACCAGGGAGAAGGTGTTGGCACTAGCACACTAGTATCCATCCCGAATACCATGCAACGGGTGTTGGAATAGGTACGAAGAGTGCGACCATGGGAGACTACACCTGCTTCCTTAGCAGTAACATCATCAGTGGGCTGTATAGACACGGGAAGAGGTGATCCATTGGAATTAGTTGCCAGGCGCCCACGAGTATATGGGCACTGCTCGTCCTCATGCTCGTGATCATCACCATCGTCATCTGCCCCTTGGTTGTAAAAAATTTCATGTATAGGTGGTGGAAAGTTCACAGGACCTTGGAAACACAAGAAGAAGGTTAATTAGTAAAGGGAAACTTGCTAACCCGCATGCATGTGGATGAAACAATTATAATTAGGTGGAAAACAAACGTACCGAAATCATAACGATTCCATGCAAAAATAGTGCCATGAGTGGTGGCAGCAAACACAAGGCCCTCGTATTGAATTGCATCACAGTACTCATGCGTGTACAAAAACTGATTTTTGAGCAATGTCCATCGAGTCAAACCAGGAATGATGGCAACAAGCTTGTCGAACATAGCAACAACTTCATAGTTGTTGTAATTCAAAGAGCGGGTGGGAACTCGAGAAATTGCTATCCTCCGTAGAAGATAGTCACCATGATTGTATTTGAACGTGCGTACAATACCGGTGTGCTCAACCTCTGGGCAGTCTGCTGAGTTTTTTGGAAGTGGAACCCAGTCACGAGTGTACACATTCACAAGTTTCCACTCGCAGTTGGACCCAATGTAAACAACTCAATCCCCATTTGTGCCTGCCCAAGCCTTGCCCTCAAGCGATGGCATCTTATTATCATACGTATCATTATCAAGTGGCATCAACTTGCACAAGGCGAGGCCTCCGTCATGACGGCGCCAGTCATCAGGGTCACGGCAAAGAAGATAGGGGAGATCAAACCGCTCCTTGACTCTTGGGTTCCTTGTAATGATGTTATTAGTTGAGTCGAGAATGGGCTTGAACGAACCTGCGATGCTAGCCGAGGTGATGACGTCGCACCGATCAATGAGTTCCTCCACCATGTCATCTTTCAGATCAGGGCAAGAATAACAGGGTCGTTTCCGTCCTGTTCCCTCCATGGAGAAGACGATCGAACAATGACAGAAGAAAGGGTGAAGGGCTGATGGAAAATGGAGGAGGGAGAGGAAGAGCGTGTGGCAGCAGTTCCAAATTGAGAGGGAAAGGCGAAGAGTCGATGGACGTTTGCCAGTTTGCCACGGTTCACGAAGGGGCGCCCCGGCCTACACGTCGGTTCGGAAATACTCCTACTACTCGCCGTCGTCTCACTGATATGTTGGAACGGGACCACATGTCAATGAAACATGGTGTGTAATTTCTCGTGCAAACTGCGATCTGGCCGCGTTGGCCCGAGGTGCCGCACTAGTTTTTTTTTTGAAAGTTTGCTGCATTAGTTATCGACCTTTATTTTTTTAACATGCAATCTGAATGGATAGCTCCTGTTGTCATCACACGTGAGCGGATATAGTGATGGTTGATTCGCCCGAGCAACTTATTACTGTGGGAATATGGGAGTACCAGCGGATTCAAGGAATAGAGAAATGATGGTTGCTTCGTCCGAGCAACTTACTGTGGCGAAGGTGGGGCTCTGTGATTTGACTGCTCACTAGTCATTACTACTGCGGCGCAACGACCGGGTGAATCTTTCCCTGAAGTTGTGTTGTGCACTCAATATTGCTGCATGGCAGGTGGAGCCAGATGAAGGATGTCCAACATGTCGGCGAAACGAAGTCGAATTGTTTCTGGCATTGCTATCAATCCTTCAGGATTTGTTTATATGTACGCATAATTTGATGAAATTATACTGTGATGCTATGAAGGTTTCAACTCTGGTTCCTGCAGGAAAAAAAAAGGTTTCAACTTAGGATTCATGTGTCTTGCCTCGATATTATCTCGTTACAACATTCCATCAAATACAAATGAAACTACCATGGCTAATGCATCTCAATGGTTCGTAGATCAGCGCCAATATTCACATCACAAATGAAGACAAAGTTGTGAGAAGGTGTACAAATAAAGAAAAAATATAATTGATCGATGTTGTTCGTAGGCATGGCTCCACTTCCTTGGCACAATGTTCATTGCTTGGCAGCTAGTTTCACCCAGCTTTGTAGCCAAAAAAGAGGTGTATGAAGGACACCACAATCCGATCATTTTGTGCAGCTCCACTAAAATCGGGCGGACCATCCCTGTTTGCAAAGATATCTAGTCAGTGTGATTACAATAATAGTGGAACTAGATGATGAAACATAACACACATAAATAGAAGCCGATCACCTCTACGATCTCTCTTTAGGACTAACTTCTTGTTGGAGAAGATTAGGCACGAAGTTGGATGAGGAGGATAGCAAAACCAATCTCCCTTTCCGCAGTCCCACAGAAATGTAAAAACGTTGCCCGTGTGACATTTTGGCGGAACTGCACAAAAACACTCTTCCGAAAAGTGATTTGTGTAGTTCACCAAAAGGTCGCAATAGCAACGAGGTGAAAATGTATAGCCCTGTTTGCAAAAGGAGGTCGAAAGGAAACAATTACTGCCCAATAACACGAGTTGAAGACACATACACCGACAAAAAAGAAGCATGTTCCATGTAAAAAGGGAAAGATAGCACATGATGGTTTATCAAAAATGGTTTGAGGACGTGATTGCAAGATGGAAAGTACGCCAGTCGAGATACAATTTAAGCAAACAACTAAAGAAGATCCACATGCAGCAACGTGGGAAGATGGGCAGTGGAGCAAGGCCGGAGGAAGCTGTACCTGAGGGTCGTCGGGATGTTACTAGGAGGGCGCCGGCGGCCGGGATCTGCCCATACTGCGGCAACGAGCAAGTGGCGAAGGCCCTACCGCGCCGGAGCTTGGTCAGAGAGAACGGCGGGTACCGCAGATCGGGACGAGCTACCTCAACGCCGTCGAACGAAGAGACGATGCACATCCTCCCTTTCCGCCAGCGGACGGGATGCGGCCGGATCACTGACCAACGCTGACAGAGAGAGGCCACGGCAGCCTTGTGTGAGATTGTGTGACGAGACTCACGAGAGACAAACCCATTTTTCCACTTTCCCCACGGCAATCGTTTTATATTCTAGGCATAGTACCCGACCTTCCTTCGAGTAAACAACCGCTACACGCATCAAATTATCACGTGGGCTGCCTTTTCGTATAGAAACGAACTCCACCGTGTACCCGCGCGGGTGTGGCCGGGAACGAGACATGAGTAAGTGCGTCATGCGTGCACTTCTTCTTTAGGTGCAGGTACGTACGTGGGTGGGTGTGAGAGAGATGGTTTGTGCGAAACGGAGGCAATGTGTTGATGATATCTCAATCAGAAAAACATAACATATGCAATGTGTGTGAAACGGAGTCATGTACGTGAGATATCGATAGAATTGAAAACAGGGACGAAGTGTGTGGCTGCACGATCGATAAAGAGTGCCATCGAATTTGTGTTTGCCCACGTCAAAGATACAGGGCGGCTAGCCTACTGGAATTGGAGAGGGCAGAGGTGCAGTTCTTCTCCGTGGCAT
>NC_041385.1:265946819-266069933 GCF_002162155.2 Triticum dicoccoides | reverse complement strand
GTGTGGGGGGGGGGTAGAGACCGGTCGACTAGTATATGTGTGGGGAAGGAGAGAGACCTAGCTATGTATTGAGGGAGATCGATCAACATCCATGGATATGTGTAGTAGAGGAATAAGGTTGGGAAAAAGACAAAGGTAGAGCTTTGGAGGGTTGGTGGTGGAGTGGCGTCTCACCAATGGTGGGAGAGGCCTGCTAGAGAAACGGAGGGTATGAGTGCAATATTAATAAGAGAGGGCGGGGGATGTCTGTCGGTCTATGCACGTGCGTGTGAGAGATGGGTCGTGAGGTATTCAAGGATGATGAGGGGAGAAGATATGGTTGTGGTAAGCATGCGTAACTACATAGGAAGATCAACCGTCGTGTGTTCGAGAAAAGGAGAGACATAACTAGCGAGGTAAGTGTATCGGTGCTTGGTGAAAACGAATTATAGTTGACCTGGCTATATGTAGGGAGATCAGCTCATATACACGCCTGCATGTGTTAGAAGCAAATAAGGTCCGGAGAGGCAGACAGGGGGAGAGGGTGTGGCTAGGAGGTGGTGCGAGAGGCCTACCATGTCGAGGGGGGAGGAGTGTGCGAGCATGTGATTAATGAAAAGAGGGGCGGGAGTGTGCACCTGCGTGGAATCGTATTGGACATATGGGGGCATGGACGGTGAGAAGAGAAGAGGGGAAGTATATATGTGTTTGTTGTAGGCACACTTGGCTAGAGAGGTATATCGACTGGTGTGTGCCAGAAAGGAGTCAGGGGCCTACACACACTGCTGGTGGACGACCTAAAGAGAAATAATGAACATGCACGATGGAGGGGACGCTAAGGGTGTGTGAGGGGGGCGGGCGTGTGCATGCACGATAGAAAGTTAGCGCTAGCTACCTACAAATAGAAGAGGATGGTGAAGGTGTAAAAGACGAACAAAGATCATAATTCATTATAAAAAGGTGGATACGGATACTTGAAGAAGATATCATAATGTAGAACATTGATTATAATTTGGGCTAATGTGTGGCCTTTTCAACTCTGGTCTAAATACTTGTCATAATGTAGGAGGCGGGGCACTATACTTTGTGTGATAAACACGGTGTACGTATGGAACATGGTTTAGATTATGAATATATAGTTAGTACATCAAATGTACTATTATTTGGAATCAACATCAAGTGTATTCAAAAAATAGAAACCGAGTTCATGTAGTACACATAGTTCATATCTATCTCTATAGTAATCATGTGGTGTGTTATTAAGGTAATACACGAATGATGGTTGAAATTGGCAACAATCATGATTGTAGATTCTTATTGAAATACAAAAATGAATTCAAATTTAGTTCAAATTGCAGCGGTAGTATAGACAGTTGGAATGCACTAAAATGTTGGTATCAGTAGGTTACATGCATTATACAGCAAGCGAAAAAAAATTAATCGGACATAACATGGATTCGTACTCCCTCCTTCCATCTATATAGGGCGTAATGAGATTTTTAAGACCGCCTTTGACTATTGACAAGATTAATAGTACATGACATGCACAATGTGAAAATTATATCATTGAAAGAACCTTTCACAGACGAAGTTAACGGTGTGCTTTGTGTAAGTTGCATGTCATATATCATTGCTCTAATATTTGGTCAAAGTTAGCATCAAAAAACGTATTAGGCCCTATATAGATGGAAGGAGGGAGTAGCTTTGAATAGCATTTGTATAGTAAAACGGGGCAAGACTCTCTCTTTGTGTGGTGTGAATAGTTTTATTTTTTTTCGTTTTCTTTTTGGTTGAGGGAAGTGCAAATTGATTTGGTACGTACAAGTACAATATTACTACACGTTAGGCTTGTCCCTAAAATTCAATCCGCGTCTTGTTATATCCCTAAAATTCAGATATCGTGCTCCCAAAACTGGCGCCTTCACAACCCGCGCCTTGCTATCCCAAAATGACAACGCGCGCGAAAACTCCCTCTAGCTGCCAAATCCCGACACGCGA
The DNA here is from genome assembly GCF_002162155.2 of Triticum dicoccoides. NCBI lineage: Eukaryota > Viridiplantae > Streptophyta > Magnoliopsida > Poales > Poaceae > Triticum > Triticum dicoccoides. The sequence continues at coordinate 266,067,956 of NC_041385.1, read as the reverse complement.
AATCCCCCTTCTAACCCAGAGCCGAAAGGGCCGCTAGTTCAAATCGGTGGGGGTACTTTTGTAACACACCCTACATTTTGGACAAGCGCGTCCCTAAGTCATGCTTCACCCCCTCCCATCGCCCCCTTCCCGCCATTCGAAATCCTAGGCCGCCATAACCTCTGCGCTCCAGCCGTGAAACCCCACCCTACTCCGTCGGCCACGTCACAGCTGCCCAGTCGGAGCCTCTTCCCCGACGATGCCGTCCACCGCAACAGCTCGACGTCCGTCGTCCACCTCCCCGGATGAGGATCCGTCGTCCATCTCGCCGTCCCGGCGGTTCAGCCGCCCCATCCTCCACCTCCAAGGAGCTGCTCCGACGATCGCCTCATCTATCGCGGATGCTCCATCCCCACAGCGCCGCCTTAACCTGCTCCACCGGAACCGCAGCATCCTCACCGACTCCTCGGACGAAGCCGAGGCCTACTCGGCGCCACCAAAGAGGCTGTACACTCATCGCATCGCACCTTCTCCTTAACTCGACCTCCCGGCGCAGACGGTGCTCCATCCCGCACCCCCATGGATCGGCTACCTTGAAGCCGGCTCTGCGGGCGACATCTCCACGGCGGCCCTCCCCCAGTGCAAGGCCCCTTCGGCGGCGGCGTCCATACCAGCCGGATCTGTTGCTGCTGCTTCGGCTCTCACTCGCTCACTCGCGCTGCTGCTCCTGCTCCGGCTCTCGCTCGATTGCTTGCTCGCCCAGCTGATGCTGCTGCTCTCCCCCTCGCTCGTGTTGCTTCTCTACTCCGATTAAGCCACACTTCAGTCGACTGAATCAACTTTTGGGTCAGTCGATTTTCAGGGGTTGGGGGGCTTGCCGGAGTTAAGGAAGAACCACCCGCAGCGGGGACGGGGGCTCGCCGGAGAGGTACCCCACTATCTATCTTAGGGTTCAGGGTGGGGGCGGGGGGCCTAGAGGGCTGGCCGGGGCGGCGGGGCCGAGTTGTTTCGGGGCGGCGAGGCGGCGCTCGGGCCGGCGGTTCGGTCGGTGATGGCAAGCGGCTCAGGGGGGTGCAGGTTGAAGATGAACTTCAAGCCCTCCCTAAACTACATGCCAAGTGCCTCTCTGCTACCATTGCGTTCAGTTTCGACAGTAACATTCAGATTCCACAGTAAAATTCAGTTCCGACAGTTAAGTTCAGAGTCAACAGTTTTTACCTCATCTGTTGTAGTCAGGTGGTTTTCGGTGATGTTAATTTTACATCCATTTTTCATCATCTATTGGAGATGCTATTAGAATCCCACTTGAGATTGACGATGTTTGTCTTGTGCTGCTTCAGCCTTGACGTCTTATGGCTCACCGGAGCTGCTCCAACGACAGAACGATCCATCACAACAGAGCAGTGCCCTGGACGCCGTCTACAGATTCCTCAGATCTTCCTCCACACCTCCGACAGCCACCTCTGCCTCAACTACTTCAGCGACCAACCCAATGATGCTGAGGCTGACACGGCTACGGCAAAGAGGTTGTACACTTGTTGCATCACTTATTACTATACATTCACGTCGATCCATTAGGGCTATTTTGGTTCAACGGAAAAACATAGCAATAGGGAATTTTCCAATGGCACTCTACTATTCAATTATTCATGCATTTTGTTGAAAGGAATGAAGCAAAACATCCACCTGGACCTACTTTTCAAAATCCTATGCATGACAACAAGACCAAGTGCATTAGTGCCAGAATAACATTCTAACTGTACATGCTTTTATATGGTTTCTTATTATTTTGGCCGTGTTTCTTTGCATTCCTCTGCTCTTCCAATTCCTGTAAACCAAACACCCAAGCTGACAGAAATCTTGTGTTTACAAATGCTCTGTTTACCATGTGCATTTTCCTATCCTATTCCAGTGTTTTTCCTATCCCTGCGTTTTAAGAATCATGCAAGCCAAATGAGCCCTTACAGAATTACTTCAGTTACAGGTACGTGTCGAAGGGAACTTTGTGTGGTTTGTCCTGCTCCTTTCGCGACGTCGTCCACCTCACCTGAGCTGCTCCATGGACAGAAGCATCCACCAAACCAGACATCACGACTCCTGGCCATCTTTCGCCGCCTCAGATCTCCTTCCCTGCCGCCGGCACCCACCCCAACAGCATCACCATCATCGAGTCAGTAGATGAACCTGAGGAGTACACGGGTCCACAAGAGAGGTCGCACTCTTTTGTTTCTTCTTATGTTATGCATTGCTTAAACTTACCTGCTACTTTATCGTCCTGTTCACCTCTTGGACTCCCAAGTCAGGTCCAAATTAATGTTCAAACTTGAGTTCTAAATTAGTTGTGGGACACATATCGAGGCAGTAATGAATAGTATGTTTGTCTAATATCTGGTTCACCTAGGGTATGCCTATGTTGTTCATCTTGGGTGGGAAACAAATAGTAAAGCAATCATCATATGTCTTTTTATTAATTTAAAGCAATCATCAGCCTGCTATCATTATTTTTGGATCCATCCACTCGTTGTTACCATCACTCTAAATTTCTGCATGCTCTCCTTACATAATCTCACCATATTTTTTCGTATGCATGTTAGATATTGTACACAGTCATGCTGAACATGTAGAGAAAAAGAGAAGAGTTTTGCGTGGCAATACAATGCCATGCAAACATCGCTCCATGGTGGGTTCAATGGCAAACCCTTCCCACCCCTCTCTAGATTGTAATCCAGAGGAAGATATCTGTTCTGGGGCGGATACAGCCGCCGCTAACCACTCCTATTTACCCCCCAAGGTGTTTGCTCTACCTTGGCATGATGATGTTAGTCATATCATGCATATGTTGCCTTGCAGTGCCTACTTTTGACATCATATATGTCATCTGCTTAGTTTAGACATGTTCTGTAATGCCACCTGTTTAGTTTCTATATCATATATGCGAATTATGCAGTCTCATGTCTTTTAGCCAGCCATAATATATGTGAAATGTGCAATGCCATCCTGTTTAACCAGGCATCATATATTTGAATGATGTCTTGCCCATCCTTTTCTTCATTACATTTCCATTTGTCGACAATGTTTGTACATTAAACTACCCTTCCTGTGAATCAGCCATTTGGGTGGGAGATGGAAAAATCTGGAGTGAAAACAAGGCCTTCACAGCAGACAGTGCTACCTGTCGAAGAAGATCTCTTGTTGGGTCCCGGTAGCTCCTCAGAGATGGATTCCGAGACAGATGATCAGTCCTATTCCCCCACTGAGGTGTATGCTCTAACTTGGCACGGTTATACTGCTCATATCATGCATATGGTGTCTTGCATTGCATAGTTTAGACATCATATACACAATATTCAACACCATGTTCTTAGTTCAGACATCATATCGAATGCCCTCTATTTAGCATATAAATCCCATATGTGAGTTAAATGATGCGATCCTGATTACTTAGATAACATGTAGGTGAATTATGTCATGCGATCCTGTTTAGTTATTCATCATATCTTTGAATTATGTTATGCTATGCTATCCAGTTTAGATAGACATGATATATGTGAAATTATGTCATGCTATCCGTTTTAGTTAAACAATATACATATCAACTATTTCATGCCCTCTTTTTTCCACACTATCTATTGCATTTGTCTCTCATACAATGTCTGTACATTCAACTATGTTTCCTGTTTATCAGCCATTTGAATTAGAGCGGGTGATGCCAGTATCTAGCAGAATAAAAACACGGTCTTCAAATAAAACAGTGCTACCTCTTGGTGGAGATAGCACCCCGCTTGTACATGCAGAAGAACCAGCCCTACCAGACATAACCCAAACTCTCGCAGATTGTACCCCTACTGCGATGGACAGAGAACCAGCTTCACCCAATCTAACCCCAACCCCATCCGATAGTAACCCAGTTCCTGTTGACACGGCACCATCTCCACCACAGAGCTCCCAAACAAGAGCAGTTAGTAAGGCAGCTCCAGTGCCCAAAGGGCCAGTACTATCACGGCGAACCCCAACTCTACCAGTTAGTACGCCTATTCCTGTGGAGGAAGCACAACCAGCCAGTCGTAGTTTAGCATCTATCACTTTTGATGTTGTTAAATCGTATGTGCATATCTTCCCATCTTGGAAATATTATACTGAAGATGAAGGAAAATGCCAGTTACAGGTGTTTGTCCAGGAGTTATGTGTAAGTAATGTTGTTCATGGAAATTACTTTGCTTCATCCCATACATCCTACCTCCATGATGGTTATAATACAACAAATTTTCCCATTTTTCTCTATAGAGAAGAACCGATTTGGAAACTCAGGATGAGGTAACCCGTGCTAATACCTCTGCTATCTTCAAGAATGCTTGGTGGCAGTATCAGAATTACCTAAACAAAACATACTTCACCAGCAAAGAAACTCATCAAATTCCCTTACGTTCTCCTGAGACACATTTACTGGACAATGACTGGGAACGCCTTGTTTTGTACTGGTCCGGAACCAAGAATGTGGTAAGGTCTATGAGCTCATTTTCTATTTTAAGTATTATATTCTTGCGTCTTACTGTACTCTATTCATGTAGAACAAGTGCCTAAACCTGAAGAACAACTGTTCTAATTTAAGATTCCATTGCTATCATAGTTCAAAAAAGCGTTAGGCGTTAATTGTGCGTTTTGCCACCGCCTTGCGCTTTACTGACCAAAGCGCATGCTTATGCGCAGTTATGCACAGATTAAGTGTAGTTATGCGCAATGCGTTTTTCCAACGCCTAGAGCCTAGGCGCGCTTAAGCGCTCGCTTAGGCGCGCCTTTTTTAACTATGATTGCTTTGCTCTTGTATCACTGTATTTACTGATACAAACTTATTTTTAAATTGAGGGATCCAATCGAAACTCCAATGGCACAGCAGGTATGTTCATGCATGTTTCTTTAACAGGTTTGCTCTTATCAATAGCTCTTTTGATTTCAATTTCAATTGTGTATACAGTTGACTTTCATATCATGCACATTACTAGCATCACAACAGAGCCAATAGTGTTGTTGTACATGTAGACCCGTGGTACCCATCTGAAATCTTGTTGTGCCGTGTAGTTTCCCACGCTTTGTATTCTTTCACTGCTGCTTTGTCTTGAACTGATATGATTTGAACCGTGTCCCTATTTTGATTTGGCAAGACAATGTAGTGACCATAGGACATATATATATATATATGTTTGTTTGATGCTTTTATTATGTACTAGTACTTGGCAATAGAAGACTTGGTAGTTTAATCCTGTCCACCTTACTAATGAACTGGTTCACCGAAATGAGTTTCATATACTAGTACATGCTAAACTTGTTATGTGTCTGCTTGTTTCTTCTTTTAGAATGCTGACAGAATATTGGGGAAGAGTGCCTTATTAAGCAATGGTAAAGGAAGTAATGCAGATAAGGTTCAGGATAGTGACACATCCTTGTTGGTCTCCAACAAAGCTGATAAAACAGCTAAGGAAGACTATCTTGAAGACAGCGAGACATCCCCAAAGTCCTGTCTTGGTTTAGTGTTCGAGTTACTGGCCACTACCACTTGCACAAGCTATTCAAACTCACTGTCCGAATCAGTTCGATTTCTTGAGTCTCAACTACAAGATGAAAGACATCGATCAGTTGTGCTGCAACAAGAACAAGAAGGAATGCGGAAGTCTCTGGAGCATTCAGATGCATACTTTTTGGTGCAACAACAAGCGTTGGAGGATTTTAGCGCCAAACAGGAGAAAGCTAATCAGCTTGCTAAGCTTATTGCCAGCATGGTGGATACCCAGGATAACGTTTCTTGAGCTCTTCTGAAGTTGTTTCAGTTATGCTCTTGTTTTGATGCCGCGTTTATTTGCACTAGTGGCCAATTTTGACGGCCAGTGTATGTAATATGCTGCTTTGTTCCCTATATTTGCACTAGTGGCGAACTTTGATACCCAGTGGATGTAATATGTGTAATAGCGGTAACAGGCTAGCCTTAATTGCTTGCTTATTTATTTCCTTATTGTCTTGTTTAGTTGTTTGCTTGTAGTCACTGCGGTTCTTTTTCTGTGTTTTTCTAGTGGCCACAATAGCCTATTTTTGGTAACTAGGCCAAAATAATCATGGCAACACACGGACTGTTGTAACCATGGGCCTCCTGCAGGCCGTATGATCCATGGGCCTTCGTCCGGCCGTAGGACCATTGGCCTTATATACGGGCCATAGGATCCATCGGCCTTCTATACGGGCCTTAGGGATCAATGGGCCTTCTACGGGGCGTAGGGTCCATGGGCCTTTTACAGGCCGTATGATCCATGGGCCTTCTACGGGCCGTACTATCCATGGGCCTCATACGGGCCGTAGGATCCATGGGCCTTCTACGGGGCGTATCATCATTTCGCCAATCATGGGCCGTACTATTCATGGACCATAACGGGATTTTAATAGGCCGTATTTGATAACTCTATGGAAACAACCCAACGGGGTTTTTTACATGAAAATGGCCCAATGTATTAACGGTCCGCAAAGGGCCGACTGTAACGACGGGCTGAATTTGGCCCACAAGCAGAAAATGATAGTAACGGGCCATATGTAACTGAATGCTGCAAATGAGCCCAAGAATCAATGGGCCCTGAGAAGGCCAAAAGATAACTTGGGCCGGAAACGGCCCAATGGAATAACAGGCCGTTAATGGGTATAAAGTGATACACTATTCATTACGGGCCAGTTTCACCATGGGCCGTTAATGGGCCAAGAGTTACAAAGGTCCTCATATGGGCCGAAAGAAGTCATGGGCCACACATGGGCCGGAAGTTAAAACAGGTTGAATCATATTGGATGGCCCAGATTACGCTACTGGGCCTAATTCGGATAGGGCGTAACGGGCTCTGGGTTAGCGGGCTGTAAATGGGCAATATGCGAATAGGCCCTTAACAGGCTTTCCGTAGGCCGGCCCGCCACCTTTTGACCAAGTCAAACGGGCCGGCCTTTTCACGGGAATGGGCCTCTATTGGGCCGTGCCACATGTCACCGTATCATAGGCGCCTTCGGTCCAATGAGCGGATGACATCTATCCCAACGGTGAGCCGACACATGTTTCCTCCAGCCAATGATGATTTTACACATGGAAAATCCCCATTGGTCAGGGCTGTTAACGGGTTATCGGATCCAAAACCCGACCTGATAGCTTAACGGTGTTCCCTTACGGTGGATGCCATGTGTCGGTCACCCTTGACGAAAGCACTTCTGTGACGCGCAATTTATCGTCATGGAAGTGGACACTTCCGTGATGATAATTTTGGTAATGTCATGGAACACTTCTACGACAGCACATGTATGACTATCTTGATTCTGTCACAAATTTGTCATGGATGTACATGCATGACAAAAAATGCGACCTACTGTGACAAACACGTATCATCACGGAAGTGTATTTTTTTGTAGTGGCCAGTCATCTTATATGTAAATTATATCAGGCCATCCTTTTTTTCGTTACATATTACATTTGTCAACAATGTTAGTACATTCAACTGCTCTTTGTGTGCATCAGCCATTTGACACGGTGAAGGCAAATTCTGGAGTGAAAACAAGGTCTTCAGAGCAAACTATGCTATCTGACGAAGCGCATATCTCACTGGTTACGGATAGCTCCTCAGAGGAGGATTCAGAGACAGATGACCAGTCCTATCCCCCCCCTCGAGGTGTTTGCTCTAACTTGGCAGGGTTATGTTGCTTATATCATGCGTATGGTGTCTCGCATTGCTATGTCATTTGATTAGTTTAGACATGCTTTGTGTGAATGCCACCTGTTCAGTGTCTAATTACCATATATGTGAATTATGCATTGCCATCTTGTTGTAAGACATTATATATGTGAATTATACAATGCTATCTTGTTGCAAAGGCATTATATATGTGAATTATGCAATGCCATGCTGTTTAGCCAATCATCATGTATGTGAATTATATCATGCTATCATTTTTTGTATTACGTGTTCCATTTGTCGACAACGTTTGTATATTCAACTACTCTTCCTGTGCATCAGCCATTTGAAGCGGTGATGGAAGTATCTGGAGTGAAAACAAGGTATTCAGAGCAGACAATGCTACCTGCCAAAGCAGACATCTTGCTGGTTACAGAGAGCTCCTCAGAGGAGGATTCAGAGACTGATGACCAGTCCTATTTCCCCCCTGAGGTCTATGCTCAAACTTGGCAGGGTTATATTACCCATGTCATGCATGTTGTCTTGCATTGCTTAGTTTTTACATCATATATGGATTGCCATCTGCTTACTTGCTTACTAAATCATATATTTGAATTATATCATGCCATCATGTTTACATAGTACATACACATCATCTATCTGAATTATGGCACAACAACCCATTTAATAAAGACATCATATAGTTATATCATCTCATCCTGTTTAGTGTTATAGTCATCATATTTTGAATTAAGGCATTCTATCCGTGAATGTATGTGAATTATGGCATGCCAACCTATTTAATAAACACATTATATAATTATGTCATGTCATCATGTTTACATAGTCTCATATTTTGAACTATGTCTTTCCATATTTTTTAGTTAGCCATCATAATGTGAAATTGTATCATGCTATCCTGTTTAGTTAGCCATCATATATGTGAAATTGTGTCATGCTATCATGTTTGGTTAGACAACATAAATATGAATTATTCCATGCCCTCTTTTATTCCCCACTATCCATTACACCTGTCTATCATACAATATCTATACTTTCAATTACTTTTCTTGTTTATCAGCCATTTGAATTGGAGAGTGTGATGGCAGTATCTAAGGGAGTAACAACACGGTCTTCAGAAAAGATAGTGCTACCAGTTGATGCAGATAGAACCACGGTTGTACTTGCCCAATGACCAGATCCACCACACATAACCCAGACTCTCGCAGATTGTACCCCTACCCAGTTGGACAGATAACCAACTACACCCCTTCTAACCCCAACCCCGACAGATAGTAACCCAGTTCCAGTTGACACAACACCGTCTCCAGCACAGAGCACCCAAACACGAGCAGCTAGTAAGGGAACTGCAGTGCCCAAAGCACGAGGACCACCACTCTGAATCCCAACTCAACGCTTAAAGGAGAAGAAGATTTGTTCTTAGGTCAGGTTCTGTAGCTATGGTTCATACTCCTTTGCTCTTTACTGATACCAACTATTTTCAAATTTGGAGGATGGAATTGAAACTCCAACGGCGCAACAGGTATGTTTTAAACCTGTTTCTTTAACTGGTTTGCTGTTGTAACCTGCTCTATGTTGATTTCAGTTTCAATTGAATAAACAATTATGTTCTCATGTCATGCACATTACAAGTGTTGTTATTGCTCTATAGTTACCCACACTTATATTCTGTCTATTCTGCTTTGTCTTGAACAAATATTATTTGAACTGTGTCTCTATCTTGATTTGGCAACAAAACTAGAATGACATAGACCATAAAATGACCATGGTACATAGATATATGTTTGTTTCATGCTGTTATCCTGTCCACTTTACTACTGAACTCATTTACCAAAATGAGTTTCATATACAACATGGTAAACATGTGATGTGTCTGCTTGTTTCTCTTTTAGAATGCGGACAAAATATTGGAGAACAGTACCGCATTATCTAATGGTAAAGGAAGTAATGCATATAAGGTTCAAGATAGTGAGACATCCCTGTTGGTCTCCAAGAAAGCTGATAAAAACTATCTTGGCGACAGTGAGGGAACCCAAAAGTCATGTCTTGATGTAGTGTTCGAGTTACTGGGCACTACTACTGGCACAAGCTCTTTGAACTCGCTGCCTGAATCAATTCGTCTTATTGAGTCTCAACTTCAAGTTGAAAGACATCGATCAGATGTGCTGCGACAGGAAGCTGAAGGACTGAGGAAGTCCCTGCAGAATTCAGGTGCATATTTTCTGGTGCAACAGCAAGCGCTGGAGGATTTAAGCGCCAAACAAGAGAAAGTTAATAAGCTTGCTAAGCATCTTGCCAGCATTATGTGTACCCAGGATATTGTTTCTTGAGATATTCTGAAGTGGTTTCAGTTCTGGATTTGTTTTGCTGTGGCGTTTATTTGCGCTGGTCGCCAACTTTGACAACCAGTGTATATGATATGCTGCTTTGTTCCCTATATTTGCACTGGTGGCGAACTTTGATGCCTAGTGGATGTAATATGTGTAATAGCCGTGATAGCCTAGCGTTAGTTACTTGCTTATTTATTTCCTTGTTGTCTTGTTTATTTGTTTGCTTGTAGTCATTGTAGTTCTTTTTCCGCGGTTTGCTAGTGGCTGCAATAACCTATTTTTTAAAACTAGGCCACAATAACCATGGGCTAATATTTACTTTAGTGACACTGGGCCTCCTACTGGCCGTAGAAACAGTGGGCCTTCTACAGGCCGTAGAAACAATGGGCCTCCTACGGGCCATAGAAGCAATGGGCCTTCTGCGGGTCGTATCATCAATGGGCCTTATACGGGCCGTATGATCGATTGGCCAAACATGGGCCAAACAGACCGCATTATGGCCGTAAACGGGCTAGAGTTGGAATCGTCTGTTCATGGGCCGACCATAACGGGCCATCGTTAATAGGCCATATTTGATGACGCTATGAAAAGGCCCCAACTTACTAACGAACCACAAACGGGCCGACTGTAACCACGGGCTAAATTTGGCCCACAAGCAGAAAATGAAAGTAACAGGCTGTAAGTAAACGAATGCTAGAAATGAGCCCAAGAATAAATGGGCTCTGAGAAGGCCGAAAGATAACATGGGCTGGAAATGGCCCAACGGAATAACGGGCCGTTAATGGGTATAAAGTGATACACTGTTCATTACGGGCCAGTTTCACCACGGGCCATTAATAGGCCAAGAGTTACATAGGGCCTCATATGGGCCGAAAGACGTCATGGGCCATACATGCACCAGAAGTGAAAACGGGCTGTAATCATATTGGATGGCCCAGATGACGCTACTGGGCCTAATTCGGATAGGGCGTAACGGGCCTTGGGTTAGCGGGATGTAAATGGGCTCTATGCGAACAGGCCGTTAACAGGCTTTCCGTGGGCTGGCCCGCCACCTTTTGACCAAGTCAAACGGGCCGGCCTTTTTACAGGAATGGGCCTCTGTTGGGCCGTGCCACGTGTCGATGTATCATAGGCGCCTTCCGTCCAATGAGTGGATGACATCTGTCCCAACGATGAGCCGACACGTGTTTCCTCCAGCCAATGATGATTTTACACGTGGAAAATCCCCATTGGTCGGGGCTGTTAACAGGTTATCGGATCCAAAATCCGACCTGATAGCTTAACGGTGTTCCGTTATGGTGGATGCCACGTGTCGGTCACCCTTGACGAAAGCACTTCTGTGACGCGCAATTTATCGTCATGGAAGTGGACACTTCCGTGATGATAATTTTGGTAATGTCATGGAACACTTCTACGACAGCACAGGTATGACTATCTTGATTCTGTCATAAATTTTTCATGGATGTACATGCATGACAAAAAACGCGACCAACTATGACAAACACGTATCATCACGGAAGTGTATTTTTTTGTAGTGGCCAGATGGGTTGTTCGGTTGGAGTGGAGCAGCACCAGGACGTCGAGGACGCGCTCAAAGAACATGGTCAGCCTGGCACTCTGGCTCACCCTCTCTTCCTGGGAGAACCTGAAGCTCGGCATGCCCATGACAGAAAGAGGCGTGGTGAGCCTCTCCGCAACATCAACGAGGTGCGCGGTCCAGATCTTCGCGCTATGCACATAGTCATTGTGGGTGGAGGCAGCACTCTTGAGCAGCTGCCTCTCGTCCCGGAGGTCCTTGGCTAGGGCCTTTTCATGGGCCCTGGTGTCCTTAAGCGTCTCCTCCAAGGTGGCCAGCTTCAGCTTCAGATCAGCAATGGAGTCATTGGCTTCGGAGAGCAGTTTGGTTTTGTCAAAAATAGTGACATGCAGCTCCGCCAAGGTCTCGATAGTATTGTCTCTGTTGCTCTTCAGCGTGGAGACCTCTTTCTTGTGCTCCTCCAGCTCCAGCTCCAGCTTCTCCACCTTGCCGGCCAGCTCGTTCTTGGTGGCCTCCGCGGCCTCAGCACCGTCGACGGCCTCCTTCAGCTTGCCGGCATGGTCCAGGGCGAGAGCATCAAGTGAGTCTTTGTGTTCCTGCTTCAGCTCCTGGGTCCGCTGCGTGACAAGTTTCTCGATTTCTTCATCCTTGCCATGGAGCTTGGCGGCAAGCGCCTCTTCCCGGGTGGCAAGGTCTTCTTCTTGGGCATCAAGCAAAACGCGGTGCTCCCTCTGGGCAGCTTCATCCTTGGCGCCCTGTGCAGCAGCCACCTCCTGGACCTTCTCGGCGTCAGCTTGATTCAGGAGGAGCTCTTGCCAACATCACTCATTTACTTTTGGCTGGCCTTGTAACACACCCCATGTCTTGCTACAGTAACTCCTGTTAATGGTGCCGCATCATCACAATTAATTTGCTAATCATCACTTTGTCCCAAATCAAACTCAAATTCAATTTAACTTCCGTGTCAAAATATTTTCTTCAAAATTTTGAAGAAAAAAATGTCCGTTGGGTTGTAAGAACCAACATTTATAAGATATTTACATGCCCAAAAACAGTTAAAACAGGGACCAAAACAAATATTGTAAATGTTATTTCTATTTATGGGGAATTTCAAACTATTTTAAATCCCTCCACAAACTTTTGTGGCAATGCCTAAAACTGCAATATGATATATGGACCAAGTTCCATATTTAATAAAAGTATTTTACTATCTAGAATATTTATAGAACAGAAATACAAACAACAATAAAATGGAAAGCGGTAACTAAAACAATATAAAGAAAAGAGGGAAGGAGAGAGACAGGAAGAGGGGAGGCCGACGTAGGACTGGGAGGCCCAGCCCACCTCCCCTCATCTCCCTCCTCGCGCTACAGGAGATGGGGGAAGGGCATGGCGGCCATCCCACGGCCATGGCCGACCCCCAGCCACGTGCGGCCATCCCCCCGGCCCTCTAGGGGATAAGGGCATCTCCCTCGATCTCGATCGAACCCTAGCACTATTTCCCCTCCCCCGCGCCACTTTTCTTCTTCCCTATGCACACCCGAGCACCTCGTCGCCATGGCCGCCGTCGATTCACTCACCTACCGTCGACCTCGGGCCCTCGGACCTTGTCCAGAAGAATCGGCACCATCTGCTACATCGTCTACACCGACCAAGTCGAGTTGGCATCCCCAACAACGAGCACATCATCGTCTTCTTCCTCTGCCCGTCGGCGATCTCCTTCGATCTGCTGTCGTTCGTCCACCCCTACGTCCACGAGCCATCCGCACGAACTCACGGTGAGCACCACAGCAAAAGCCCCATGTTCCCCGTTGGATTCTGCTACGTCTTGAGCTTGCATTGGTTTTCCTCGAAGACGAAAGGGTGATGCAGCAATAGTAGCGTAAGTATTTCCCTCAGTTTTTGAGAACCAAGGTATCAATCTAGTAGGAGGCTCCTCAAATGTCCCATGCACCTACATAAACAAACAAAGAATTCGCAACCAACGCAATAAAGGGGTTGTCAATCCCTTCACGGCCACTTGCGAAAGTGAGATCTGATAGAGATAGTATGATAAGATAAATATATTTTTGGTATTTTATAATATAGATGCAAAAAGTAAAGATGCAAATAAAAGTAGATTGAAAGCAAATATGACAAAATATAGACCCGGGGGCCATAGGTTTCACTAGAGGCTTCTCTCAAGATAGCATAAGTATTACAGTGGGTGAACAAATTACTGTCGAGCAATTGATAGAAAAGCGAATAATTATGAGATTATCTAGGCATGATCATGTATATAGGCATCACGTCCGCAACAAGTAGACCGACTCCTGCCTGCATGTACTACTATTACTCCACACATCGACCGACTCCTGCCTGCATCTGGAGTATTAAGTTCATAAAGAACAGAGTAACGCATTAAGCAAGATGACATGATGTAGAGGGATAAACTCATGCAATATGATATAAACCCCATCTTTTTATCCTCGATGGAAAATGTACAACACGTGCCTTGCAACCCTTTCTGTCACTGGGTAAGGACACCACAAGATTGAACCCAAAGCTAAGCACTTCTCTCATGGAAAGAGAGATCAATCTAGTAGGCCAAACCAAACTGATAATTCGAAGAGACTTGCAAAGATAACTCAATCATACATAAAAGAATTCAGAGGAGATTCAAATATTTCTCATAGATAAACTTGATCATAAACCCACAATTCATCGGATCTCGATAAACACACCACAAAAAGAGTTTACATCGAATAGATCTCCACAAGAGAGGGGGAGAACATTGTATTGAGATCCAAAAAGAGAGAAGAAGCCATCTAGCTAACAACTAGGGACCAGAAGGTCTGTGGTAAACTACTCACAACTCATCGGAGGGGCTATGGTGTTGATGTAGAAGCCCTCCGTGGTCGATTTCCCCTCCGGCGGAGCGCCGGCGAAGGCTTCAAGATGGGATCTCGCGGATACAGAAGGTTACGGCGGTGGAAATTGTGTTTCGTTGGCTCCCTGGATGTTTTTGGGGTACGTAGGCTTATATAGGAGGAAGAAGTACGTTGGTGGCCACCCGAGGGAACCACGAGACAGGGGTGCGCCCCCTATAGGGGTGGGCGCACCCTCCTATCTCGTGGTCGCCTCGGCTGCTTCTTGACTTGCACTCCAAGTCCTCTGGATCACGCTCGTTCCAAAAATCACGCTCCCGAAGGTTTTATTCCGCTTGGACTCCGTTTGATATTCCTTTTCTTCAAAATAATGAAATAGGTAAAAAACAGTAATACGGGCTGGGCCTTCGGTTAGTAGGTTAGTCCCAAAAATGATATAAATGTGTAAAATAAAACCCATAAACATCCAAAAGGGGTAATATAATAGCATGGAACAATCAAAAATTATAGATACGTTGGAGACGTATCAAGCATCCCCAAGCTTAATTCCTGCTCGTCCTCAAGTAGGTAAATGATAAAAATAGAATTTTTGATGTGGAATGCTACCTAGCATAATTCTCAATGTAATTTTCTTTATTGTGGCATGAATGTTCAGATCCAAATGATTCAAAATAAAAGTTCATATTGATAAAAGAAATAGTAACACTTCAAGCATACTAATCAAAGTAATCATGTCTTCTCAAAATAACATGGCAAAAGAAAGTTCATGCCTACAAAATCATATAGTTACGCTATGCTTCATTTTCGTCACACAAAGATGTTCCCAACTTCTATACCCCTGATGACAAGACAAGCAATTGTTTCATACTTAAATAATCTCAAACTTTTTCAACCTTCACGCAATACATGAGCGTGAGACATGGATATAGTACTATGGTTGGAATAGAATATGATGGTGGGGATTGTGTGGAGAAGACAAAAAAGGAGAAACTCTCACATTGACGAGGATAATCAACGGGCTATGGAGATGCCCATCAATTGATGTCAACATGAGGAGTAGGGATTGCCATGCAACTGATGCACTAGAGCTATAAATGAATGCTCAACAAAAGAAAACTAGTGGGTGTGCATCCAACTTGCTTGCCCATGAGGACCTAGGGCATTTGAGGAAGCCCATTGTAGGAATATACAAGCCAAGTTCTATAATTAAAAATTCCCACTAGTATGAAAAAAACAACCTATGAGACTCACTATATGAAAAACATGGTGCTACTTTGAAGCACAATATATGAGACTCACTACATGAAGAACAAGGTGCTACTTTAAAGCACAAGTGTGGAAAAAGAGATAGTAACATTGCCCTTTTTTATTTATTTTCTTTTTTTCTCCTTTTTTTTTTCTTTTTTTCCTTTTCCTTTTCTTTTTTTGCTTTGGCCTTTTTTTGGCCTTTCTTTTTTTTCTTTTTGGACAATGCTCTAATAATGATGATCATCACACTTTCATTGATTACAACATATGAATTACAACTCGAATCTAGAACAAGACATGACTCTATATGAATGCCTCCGGCGGTGTACCGGGATGGTGCAATGAATCAAGAGTGACATGTATGAAAAATTATGCATGGTGGCTTTGCCACAAATACGATGTCAACTACATGATCATGCAATGGCAATATGACAAAAGTAATGTATGTCATGATGATGATGAACGGAACGGTGGAAAGTTGCATGGCAATATATCTCGGAATGGCTATGGAAATGCCATAATAGGTAGGTATGGTGGCTGTTTTGAGGAAGATATAAGGAGTTTTATGTGTGATAGAGCGTATCGTATCTTGGGGTTTGGATGCACCGACGAAGTTTGCACCAACTCTCAAGGTGAGAAAGGGAAATGCACGGTACCGAAGAGGCTGGCAATGGCAGAAAGGTAAAAGTGTGTATAATCCATGGACTCAACATTAGTCAAAAGAACTCATATAATTATTGCAAAAATTTAGAAGTCATCAAAAATCAAGCACTATGCGCATGCTCCTAGGGGGATAGATTGGTAGGAAAAGACCATCGCTCGTCCCCGACCGCCACTCATAAGGATGCACAAGCCGGGTACACTTCATGTTTCAAATTTGTCACACAACTTTAACCATACGTGCATGCTATGGGACTTGCTAACTTCAACACAAGCATTCTTTAAATTCATAATCACCCAACTAGCATGACTTTAATATCACTACCTCCCTATCTCAAAACAATTATCAAGTATCAAATCGATCATAGCATCCAATTCACTTCCTATGATAGTTTTTATTATACCCAACTTGGATGCCTACCATTCTAGGACCAATTTTATAACCATAGCAAATACCATGATGTTCTAAAAGACTCTCAAAATAATTTAAGTGAAGCATGAGAGACTAGCAATTTCTACAAAAATAAGTCACCGCTGTGCTCTAAAAGATATAAGTGAAGCACTAGAGCAAAAACTATCAAGCTCAAAAGATATAAGTGAAGCACATAGAGTATTCTAGCAAATTCTAATTAAGTAGGCTTCTCCCAAAAGGTGTGTACATCAAGGATGATTGTAGTAAACTAAAAAGCAAATACTAATATAATACACGACGCTCCAAGCAAAACACATATCATGTGGCGAATAAAAATATAGCTCCAAGTAAAGTTACCAATGAACGAAGACGAAAGAGGGGATGCCTTCCCGGGGCATCCACAAGCTTAGGCTTTTGGCTATTCTTGAATATCTTGGGGTGCAATGGGCATCCCCAATCTTAGGCTTTTGCCACTCCTTATTCCATAGTCCATACAAAGCTTTACCCAAAACTTGAAAACTTCACAACACAAAATTCAATCGGAAATCTTATAAGCTCCATTAGTGAAAGAAAAGAAAACCACCACATAAGGTACTATAATGAACTCATTATTTATTTAATTTGGTGTTAAACCTACTGTATTACAACTTCTCTATGGTTTATAAACTATTTTACTAGCCATAGATGCATCAAAATAAGCAAACAACACACGAAAAACAGAATCTGTCAAAAACAGAACAATCTGTAGTAATCTGTTACTAAAGCAAACTTATGGAACTCTAAAAATCCTACCAAAATAGGAAGTCCTGGAAATTTAGTCTATGGATCAGAATCAAAAATAATCAACGCAAACACACGTTTCTGTGATTAAACAAAACTAAATGCGTGCGTGCAAAGTTTCTATTTTTTCAGCAGAATCAAATCAACTATCATCATAGGTTATCCTATAGGTTCTACTTGGCACAAACACTAATTAAAACATAAAAACACATCTAAACAGAAGGTAGAAGCCAGATTTATTACTAAACAGGAACAAAAACAAAAAACACAAATAAAATTGGGTTGCCTCCCAACTAGCGCTATCGTTTAACGCCCCTAGCTAGGCATAAAAGCGAAGATAGATCTAAGTAGTGCCATCTTTGGACTAAATTCATAAGTAGCTCGCATGATAGATTCATAAGGTAATTTGACTTTCTTTATTGGAAAGTGATCCATGCCTTTCTTTAATGGAAATTGGAATCTAATATTCCCTTCCTTCATATCAATAATCGCACCAATCGTTCTAAGGAAAGGTCTACCAAGAATTATAGGGCAAGAAAGATTGCAATCTATATCAAGAACGATAAAATCTATGGGCACCAAATTTCTATTTGCAACAATGAGAACATCATTGATCCTCCCCATTGACTTTTTAATGGTGGAATCCGCAATGTGCAAATTTAAAGAGCAATCATCAAGATCATGGAAACCTAGAATATCACATAAAGTTTTCAGAATCGTGGAAACACTAGCACCCAAATCACACTAAGCAAAAAACTCATGATCTTTAATTCTAATCTTTATAGTAGGTTCCCACTCATCATTAAGTTTTCTAGGTATATAAACTTCCAAATTAAATTTTTCATCATAAGATTGCATCAAGGCATCAACAATATGTTTGGTAAAAGCTTTATTTTGACTATAAGCATGAGGAGAATTAACAACAGATTGCAACAAGGAAATACAACCTTCTAAAGAACAACTATCATAATCAAATTCCTTGAAATCTGAGATAGTGGGTTCAATACTATTTAAATTCATGACCTCTCCAATCCCACTTTTACCAAATTTAGCATCAAGATCTAAAAACTCCGAATTCTTGGGACGCCTTCTAGGTAAAGTTGACTCATCTTCAGTCCCATAATTATCAAGATTCATATTGCAAAACAAAGATCTAATAGGGGATACATCAATAACTTTAAGATCTTCATCATTATTTTCATCTAACTTTTCTGGTTTGGCGGCCATCTTATTGACTAAGGTGGCTTGCTTATCAGAAATTTTGGCTATAGCATTTTCAAGCCGGGTAATTTGAGAGTTCACACCATAAAATTCTTTATTCATATCATCAAGCTCTTTGTTCATAAACCCCGAAAAAACCTTTTTATTCCTTAAGCTCTTTTCTGAAGAAATTATTATGCTCAAATTGCAAATTCATAAAGCTTCTAATATTTGATTCAATCTCTTCCAACCTTCTAAGAAGGTGGTCGGTACTCTTAGGCAAAGCCATAAGGACAAACAAGCACACAAGCAAACAGAAAAAGGCAAGAGAAAAGAGAGGAGGAGATTGGGAAAGAGAGGGCGAATAAAACGGCAAGGGTGAAGTGGGGGAGAGGAAAACGAGAGGCAAATGGCAAATAATGTAAATGCGAGGGAGATGGGTTTGTGATGGGTACTTGGTATGTCTTGACTTGAGAGAAGACCTCCCCGGCAACGGGGCTAGAAATCCTTCTTGCTACGTCTTGAGCTTGCGTTGGTTTTCCTTGAAGAGGAAAGGGTGATGCAGCAATAGTAGCGTAAGTATTTCCCTCTGTTTTTGAGAACCAAGGTATCAATCCAGTAGGAGGCTCCTCAAAAGTCCCATGCACCTACACAAACAAACAAAGAACTCGCAACCAACGCAATAAAGGGGTTATCAATCCTTTCACGACCACTTGCGAAAGTGAGATCTGATAGAGATAGTATGATAAGATAAATATATTTTTGGTATTTTATAATATAGATGCAAAAAATAAAGATGAAAATAAAAGTAGATTGAAAGCAAATATGATAAAAGATAGATCCGGGGGCCATAGGTTTCACTAGAGGCTTCTCTCAAGATAGCATAAGTATTAAGGTGGGTGAACAAATTACTGTCGAGCAATTGATAGAAAAGCGAATAATTATGAGATTATCTAGGCATGATCATGTATATAGGCATCACGTCCGCAACAAGTAGACCGACTCCTGCCTGCATCTACTACTACTACTCCACACATCGACCGACTCCTGCCTGCATCTAGAGTATTAAGTTCATAAAGAACAGAGTAACACATTAAGCAAGATGACATGATGTAGAGGGATAAACTCATGCAATATGATATAAACCCCATCTTTTTATCCTTGATGGCAACAATACAATACGTGCCTTGCAACCCTTTCTGTCACTGGGTAAGGACACCGCAAGATTGAACCCAAGGCTAAGCACTTCTCCCATGGCAAGAAAGATCAATCTAGTAGGCCAAATCAAACTGATAATTCAAAGAGACTTGCAAAGATAACTCAATCATAGATAAAAGAATTCAGAGGAGATTCTAATATTTCTCATAGATAAACTTGATCATAAACCCACAATTCATCGATTCTCGACAAACACACCGCAAAAAGAGTTTACATCGAATAGATCTCCACAAGAGAGGGGGAGAACATTGTATTGAGATCCCAAAAGAGAGAAGAAGCCATCTAGCTAATAACTATGGACCCGAAGGTCTGTGGTAAACAACTCACAACTCATCGGAGGGGCTATGGTGTTGATGTAGAAGCCCTCTATGGTCGATTCCCCCTCCGGCAGAGCGCCAACGAAGGCTCCAAGATGGGATCTCGCGGATACATAAGGTTACAACCGTGGAAATTGTGTTTCGTTGGCTCCCTGGATATTTTCGGGGTCGTAGGCTTATATAGGAGGAAGAAGTACGTCAGTGAAAGTGCAACTATCCCTAGGTGGTTTTGGTAATTCCTAACAACATATAGCTCATTGGGCTAATACTATTTCAAGACAAATATTTCAGGAAAGCTCAGTGAATGGCATGGCATGGATGAGGAAAGTGGATCCCTCAAAATACTAAGGATAAAAGGATTGGCTCAAGCTCAAAAGCTCAGGACTCTACATTTTATATTTTAGTGATCCAAGATCACATTGAGTCTATAGGAAAAGCCAATACTATCAAGGAGGGATGAGGTGTTGTTTAATGAGTTTCTTGCTCCACAGTGCTTAGTGATATGCTCCAAAAACCCTCAACTACTTTCTCATATCCACACATGACCTAAACCTAAAGTCAAACTTGGCCCCACCGATTCTTTCTATCCGGCGCCACCGAGTTCAGATATCATAGCCACTGCCACAAACCCTAGGCAAATCGGTCTCACCGATAGGGATCTCGGTCTCACCGAGATGGGATTGTAATCTCTCTGTTTCCCTTTGTAACGTTTCGGTCTAACCAAAGTAAGCGATCGGTCCCACCAAGATTGCAATGTAAACTCTCTGTTTACTTTTCGTAACATTTCGGCCCCACCGAAATGAGCGAACCGGTCCCAGCGAATTTACCTGACCAACTCTCTGGTTAGCTTATTACCAAAATCGGTCTCACCGAGTTTGTGTAATCGGTCTCACCGAGATTACGTTATGCCCTAAGCCTAACCATATCAGTCCTACCGAGTTGCATGTCGGTCCCATCGAAAATCCTAACGGTCACTAGGTTTACTAAATCGGTCTGACCGAGTTTGTTGATTCGGTCCCATCGAGATTGGTAAATTTTGTGTAACGGTTAGATTTTGTGTGGAGGCTATATATACCCCTCCACCTCCTCTTCATTCGTGGAGAGAGCCATCAGAACAAGCCTACACTTCCAACTTACCGTTTTTGAGAGAGAACCACCTACTCATGTGTTGAGGCCAAGATATTCCATTCCTACCATATGAATCTTGATCTCTAGGCTTCCCCAAGTTGCTTTCGACTCAAATCTTCTTTCCACCAGATCCAAATCCTGTGAGAGAGAGTTGAGTGTTGGGGAGACTATCATTTGAAGCACAAGAGCAAGGAGTTCATCATCAACACACCATTTGTTACTTCTTGGAGAGTGGTGTCTCCTAGATTGGCTAGGTGTCACTTGGGAGCCTCCGACAAGATTGTGGAGTTGAACCAAGGAGTTTTTAAGGGCAAGGAGATCGCCTACTTTGTGAAGATCTACCGCTAGTGTGGCAAGTCCTTCGTGGGCGACGGCCATGGTGGGATAGACAAGGTTGCTTCTTTGTGGACCCTCCGTGGGTGGAGCCCTCCGTGGACTCGCGCAACCGTTACCCTTCGGGTTGAAGTCTCCATCAACGTGGATGTACGATAGCACCACCTATCGGAACCACAACAAAAACATCTGTGTCTCCAATTGCGTTTGAATTCTCCAAACCCTTCCCTTTACATTCTTGCAAGTTGCATGCTTTACTTTCCGCTGCTCATATACTCTTTGCATTCTTGCTTGAATTGTGTGAAGATTGCTTGACTTGTGCTAAGATAGCTAAAATCTGCCAAAGACTAAAATTGGGAAAAGGTTAAGTTTTTAATTGGTCAAGTAGTCTAATCACCCCCCCCTCTAGACATACTTCCGATCCTACAAGTGTTATTAGAGCTTTGGTCTCCATTTGCTTTGATTTCCATAGCTTTTGGTGGTCATAGCCTTGGTTTCACAACCTAGGAGAGTATGGCGTCTAGCAATGGAAATTATCACCGTAGAGGTCCTTACTTTGATGGTACTAATTTTGCTAGTTGGAAGCATAAGATGAAAATGCATATTCTCGTACATAACCCCGCCGTTTGGGCTATTGTGTGTATTGGCTTGCAAGGTGAATTCTTTGATGGGAGAGAACCAAACCGTGAAGCCAACGCGGAAGAGTTGAAGATGCTGCAATACAACGCTCAAGCTTGTGATATCCTCTTCAACGGATTGTGCCCCGAAGAATTCAACAAAATCAGCCGTCTTGAGAATGCAAAGGAAATTTGGGATACTTTGGTTGATATGCATGAAGGTACCGACTCCGTCAAGGAATCCAAATTGGATGTGCTCCAAAGTCAACTTGACAAGTTCAAAATGAAGGATGGTGAAGGTGTCGCTGAAATGTACTCTAGGCTTGCTCTTATCACAAATGAGATTGCGGGCTTAGGAAGTGAAAAGATGACCGACAAATTCATCATCAAGAAGATCCTAAGAGCATTGGATGGAAAATATGATACCTTGTGCACATTTATCCAAATGATGCCAATTACAAGAATCTCAAGCCAACGGAGGTCATTGGAAGAATTGTTGCTCATGAGATGTCACTCAAGGATAAGGAGGAACTTCACAACAAGTCAAGTGGTGCTTACAAAGCCTCATGTGAAGCCCCTACATCATCAAGTGAGAAACAAACCTTCAATGAAGAATTGAGCTTAATGGTGAAGAACTTCAACAAATTCTACAAGAGTAGAAGCAAAGAGAGAAGCTCGAAGTCCAGGTCCTACAATGACAAAAGATCTTCCAGTCGAGAGCAATTGCTACAATTGTGGGAGACCCAAACACTATTCCAATGAGTGTACGACACCCTACAAAAGAAGAGAAGATTCTCCCAAGAGAAGAAGTAGAAGAGAAGAATCACCGCCAAGAGAGAGAAGGAGTAGAGATGATCGTTATGAACGAAGAACATCCCGGAGAAGCAAGGATTCGGGAAGGAAGGACAAGTCATCAAAGATCTACACAAAACGAAGACATCGAGCTCATGTTGGTGAATGGGTATCCGGTTCCGACTCTTAACATCACTCCGAGAGAAGCTATCACTCTGACTCCGAACATACTCAAGATGAAGGTGTTGCTGGTCTAGCACTTGTGTCAACCAACTCCTACGACATATTTGATTCACCAAATGAAGGACTTGGAAGATGCTTCATGGCTAAAGGCCCTAAGTTCTCTTAATTCTACTAATGATTCTCTTAGCCAAGTTACACTTGAGCAAGAAAATAGCTTATTGAAGGGAATTATAGAGAAAGGTGTTTACAAGAGCCTTGCCGGGAGTAAGCAATTCGAGGAAATTGTACGCAAGCAAGGAAGGCACCGGAAGAACCAATGTGTTGGTTTTGAACGAAAGTTCAATGCCAATGGAGTTGAGTGGGAAGAAGATCAATACCCCAAGACGAAGTTTGTTCCTCAACAAGAGAAGTATGATCCTACTTTCTTCAAGAGGACACAAGCTCGAGATGATATTCCACCACAAGAGCACAAGCAAAAAGGCAAGGACTTGATGCATTTGAAGAAGCTCCTAAGGCCTTGGTCAAGTGGGTTCCCAAGACTACGTCAAGTTCTACTTCATCAAGTACGACTACAACTCCAAGGTTTTCCATCAAGATGATGTGGATCCAGAAGAAGAAGAACTAGAGAATTCTTGAGGGTGACTCCACCAACATTCTTCACTCATATCATTATGGCAAGGACAAGTGCAATCAACTTCCACATCTTGCACAAGTTCAAGGAGTCACAAACCCTCTTGTTGGTAAGGCAAGGGATAAGGTAGCCTAATGCTTTCATGGACATCATCTTGCGTGTGCATCACTCTATGTCTATGGATATACTTGTTTGTTCCTTATGGGACTAACTCGTGTAGGTATTGAAAGTGCAACTCACTCCAAAGGATTGCTCCAAATGATCTTCATCAACATTGAGCATCCACATCTTCAACACCTACATGAAGTCATCATCGACAAAACCCAAGGTTAGTTCATCCCTCTAAGGGGGGATCTCACATCTAGGGGGAGCTTAACTCTAAGAATTGAGTCAAAGCAACTCTAATGGTGTGAACACATCAATGCATTATGTAAAAGTGGTAACCCCACTTGAGACCTATGATCAAATGTTCTCATTTGACTCCTAAGTCAATATACTCATATATAGATGACCTAGTCATCGTCAATTGCTTGATAGATGCTAGAATTGGTTGTGCATGCTTTGCCACATATTTTCATCTGCCATTTTATTATGTGAGCATATAGGTTGCATATTTTACTCATTCGAGGACATCCAATTGTTGCTTTGCTTGTTTGGCTTCTTTTTCTTTTGCCAAGTGGATGAACAAGAATGCCTAAGAACCTTCTCTAGCTATCTATGCTTTTCTTGTCTCAAACTCTATTCATGATACATCACAAAATTTGATCAAGTCAGATTCGAACCACTCTGTGTGAGGAGCACTCGGAGTCCCCGATTCGTCATAGACTTAAACTTCCAAAACTTCTTTATGCGTTTCGGTCTGACCGATTCTTCCATTTCGGTCATACCGAGATCACTAAGTCGATCTAGGTTTTTCAATCTCGGTGCAACCGATTTGAACTTTTCGGTCTCACCGAGTTGCTGTAACTGTCAACAGTTATGCATCTCGGTGCCACCGAGTTGTTCCACTTGGTCACACCGATAGGGTCGGGCTATGTATACTCACGGGACAAAATTTGGAAACTTTCTCCAAACCCCTTCGCCCGCGCATAGCTCGCTCTGCCACCAGGGTCTCCGGATCGTTGACTTCGTCGCCAGCCGCCTCCAGTCACTGGTTTCCGCCACCGTCAACAGAATTCAACCTCGCCATTGCCGCCATAGCGAGTTCATCGCCAAGCTAGGGTATGGACTCGATCACAGTGTTATCCCCGTCCGATTCCTTGCACATTGTGTTCATCATGATTCTTGCCACGATTGAAACTACTCCATCCAGTCAAAACAATCCATAGATTAGAAGTGAATTGAAAATTTAGGGTTAGGTTTCCGCCAAAACCATCTTGGACCCACCGAGTTGTAAAACTCGGTTCCACCGATTCGGCTAAGGCCATTGCACAAGTGATTCTCGGTCTGACCGAGAATTGCAAATCAGTGTGATCGAGTTCAGAACTTTGTGAAACCCTAGCAGTCTCGGTGCCACCAAACTGTGACTCGGTCTGACCGAGTTCACTAGTTTAGGTTCCAAAAGCTGCTTCGGTATCACCAAGTTTGCAAATCGGTTGATCCAAAATGCTTTATGTGGAAAACTAAAACTAAGTTGTTGAATCATTCTTTTGCAAAACCTCTGTATTTTGTGATGCTCATCCATTCTATCTCATCTATATCTATTCACAGGGTCAGCAGTCAGTGTTTGCAGCATGTCAGACCAAAGTGACAGCCAGAACAGGGAAGAGGAGAAGATTCATATGAGTGAGGGCACTAGTCCCTCTAGCACCTCAGATGATGGCAGCAGGAGCACCCCAAGCAACTTGCCCAAAGCTGCCACCAGGGCTAGAAGGAAGAGAACTTCAGACTCTGAGGATGAAGACTATGTGGCAGCTGAGGATGAGGCCACTTCCAAGAAGATAGTGCTCAAGAAGGAATATGGCATAGCTACAGCCACAAAGCCAGGTCTAAAAAGGAAGGTCCCTGCCAAGAGGACACATATGCTGAAAGTCAGAGCTTCAACTCGAAAACCTGAGAAATCTGATCCAAAGAGGCTGCTACTAAAGGGAATAAGATGAAGGAAAGGGTCAAGAAGACCATGGCCAGAGTTGTTGGACAACCTTCCATGATGGAAGAGGAAGAGGAAGAAGAAGCTGATGCTCCAGCACCCAAGGCACAAAAGGTTATGGGTGATGCTATTAGGTCAGGGGTTGCATCATCAAATCCCAATGAAGCACCCAAAGCTGCCTCCAAGCCCAAGATTGCACCTAAGAGGAATACCAGGAGCATACCAGCTACTGAGAAGAACAAGGCCCCAGTGCCTGAAGTTGCTGAAGAAGAAGAAGATGAAGGACGAGTTCTGAGAAAGCTGAAACCTAAGATTCCAGACCACAATGATGCTCATCCAGTGGCTGAGAACATGAAGCTGAGGAAGGATGCTAGACTCTGACAGTGGAGGTTGTCTGATCCTTATGCAATCAGGAGAAGGACTGCTGTTGACTACAGGTTCCACACTAAGGAACAACAGGATTTCTATGAGACTGTGCTGCTAGACAAGAAACCTATAGTTTGTGACATGAGGTGGGTGGACTGGAAATACATGAAGGAGAATGAGGAACACTATCCAGGTGTGTATGACAGTTTCAGTGCTTGTGGAGTTGCAGACTTTGTTGGACAGAACTTCACAAAGTGGAATGATGAGCTCATAATGTAATTCTACTCCACAGCTCACTTTTATCCTGATGGCAGAATAGTTTGGATGTCTGAAGGTACAAGGTACTAGTCCACAATTGAAGAATGGGCAAATCTGATCAATGCACCTAAAGAGAGTGAAGATGACTTGGATGTCTATGCCAAGAAGAAGAAGGATCACAATTCTATGTCACACATGTATAAGGAGATCCCAGATAAAGCTCTTGAAACTCATAAGTTTGGATTTGTACATTATCTTCTATCAGGACTGCTAACGATCAACTGGATCCTTAGGCACACTCTCTTGCCCAAGTCAGGTGAGCACAACATGATCAGAGGCCATGCAATAAACCTGCTACACATATTTGATGTGCCATAGAAGTTCAAGGTCATGAGCCTCATAGTTGAGACTATCAAGAGGACAGCAGCTGACCAGAAGAGAAGTTGTGGGTATGCCCCACAGATCCAGGAGCTGATCAACTCCAAGATGGGCACAGTCACATACTTGTTGGATAAGGAACACTTTGCTATCTATCCAGACTTTGGGGACAACCAAGTAGTCAAGAATCAAAATGAACCATCTTCAGTGCAAGCACAAGAGAAGAAGGAGAAGGCAAAGAAGGAGAAGGCTGCCAAGATGCCAACTATTGAAGAGGCATCTGAGTACTTTCTGAAGAGCAAGCAGGACCAACTAGGTTACTTGATAGCATCCACACTGAGGATTGAGAAAGGATTGGCCACCCTAACTCAAAACCAGGAGAGCCTGGAAAGAATCATGGAACAAAAATTCTATGACTTAGATGTGAAAGTAACTAAGATCCAGTCTGTTGTGGAACAACTTCAGGATGATATGCAGGAGAGGAAGGGAAAGACAACCACTGATGCGTTTGCTAGAGTGCCTAGAGCTCAGAGATCAGTTGCAGTGCCAGTGACAGACACCAGAGCCACTTCATCTGCACTAGCTACAGCTCCAGTGCAACCAGCTCCAGCACCTACTCCTCTAGCTCCATCCACATCAACTGAAGCCTTCGTCCTTGGAGTCATATCTACACCACCACATCAAGATCAAGCATGAGAGTCGATCTAGTACTATGCATTTTCTATGAACTTTTTGGTAACTTGTTGCCAAAGGGGGAGAAAAATGTATAGATCATAGGCTTCGAGAGAGAGAGTTTGCTTTTGTTCTCTCTTGTCTTTGTGGTTGAACTTTATTCGCTTTTGCTTGCTTGAGATACTACTTTATTTGCTACCTTAATGCTTGTTAGATGACAATATCCCATTTATCTTTATATGATCATTCACTTTGCTTGGTGATCAGTGCATGTATTCAATCTTTATTATTTTGAGCGCTCCACCAAGATGTATGTGACATGGAAGAGTAACCCATGAGCCTAACTCCTTGTGCATTTGCAGTCCAAAGCAAATCTTAAAACTATGCACAAATTTAGGGGGAGCTCTTGCTTATCACATACTTCTCAAAGCGACGATGTTTCTAAATCTTATTATCATTTGTCGAAGCTTTGAACTATATGTTGTCATCAATTACCAAAAAGGGGGAGATTGAAAGTGCAACTATCCGTAGGTGGTTTTGGTAATTCCTAACAACATATAGCTCATTGGGCTAATACTATTCCAAGACAAATATTTCAGGAAAGCTCAATGAATGCATGGCATGGATGAGGAAAGTGGATCCCTGAAAATACTAAGGATAAAAGGATGGGACATTCACATTTGTGCCCCTAACTCGAACCCACTACTCAAATTTACCCCTAACTTTTTGATGTGCTCAAATTTGCCCCTAGAAAGCATTTTAAGTCACAAGAATGCCCTTCCATCTGGTCAAAGTTGTTTGACCAAAACTTTGAAAATTCATAAAAAATTCATATGAACTTAGAAGAATGCAAAATAAGACATCAAAATGCTCATAAAAACAACACCTATATGCACATGTCATTTACGTTCATGAAAAAAGCACTCTTTAAAGCTTTTTAGGGTTTATAACATTAAAAAACAATTTAGGGTGAATGCAAATAAATGCGCATGTAGGTGAGGAACATAAATGACATGCGCGTATAGGTGATGTTTGTATGAACATTTGGATATCTTATTTGCATTTTTCTGACTTCGTATGAATTTGTTATGAATTTTCAAAGTTTTGGTCAAACAACTTTGACCAGATGGAAGGGCATTCCTGCGACTTAAAATGCTTTTTAGGGGCAAATTTGAGCATATCAAAAATTTAGGGGTAAATCTGAGAGTGGGCGCAAATTAGGGCATTAATGTAAATGTCCCTAAAAGGATTGGCTCAAGCTCAAAACCTCAGGACTCTACATTTTATATTTTAGTGATCCAAGATCACATTGAGTCTATAGGAAAAGCCAATACTATCAAGGAGGGATGAGGTGTTGCTTAATGAGTTTCTTGCTCCACAGTGCTTAGTGATATGCTCCAAAAACCCTCAACTACTTTCTCATATCCACACATGACCTAAACCTAAAGTCAAACTCGGCCCCACCGATTCTTTCTGTCCGGCGCCACCGAGTTCAGATGTCATAGCCACTGCCACAAACCCTAGGCAAATCGGTCTCACCGATAGGGATCTTGGTCTCACCAAGATGGGATTGTAATCTCTCTGTTTCCCTTCGTACCATTTCGGTCTAACCGAAGTGAGCGATCGGTCCCACCGAGATTGCAATGTAAACTCTTTGTTTCCTTTTTGTAACATTTCGGTCCCACCGATATGAGCGAACCGGTCCCATCGAGTTTACCTGACCAACTCTCTGGTTAGCTTATTACCAAAATCGATCTCACCGAGTTTGTGTAATCGGTCTCATCGAGATTATGTTATGCCCTAACCCTAACCATATTGGTCCTACCGAGTTGCATGTCGGTCCCACCGAAAATCCTAGCGGTCACTAGGTTTACTAAATCGGTCTGACCGAGTTTGTTGATTCGGTCCCACCGAGATTGGTAAATTGTGTGTAACGGTTAGATTTTGTGTGGAGGTTATATATACCCCTCCACCTCCTCTTCATTCGTGGAGAGAGCCATCAGAACAAGCCTACACTTCCAACTTACCGTTTCTGAGAGAGAACCAACTACTCATGTGTTGAGGCCAAGATATTCCATTCCTACCATATGAATCTTGATCTCTAGCCTTCCCCAAGTTGCTTTCCACTCAAATCTTCTTTCCACCAGATCCAAATCCTGTGAGAGAGAGTTGAGTGTTGGGGAGGCTATCATTTGAAGCATAAGAGCAAGAAGTTCATCATCAACACACCATTTGTTACTTCTTGGAGAGTAGTGTCTCCTAGATTGGCTAGGTGTGACTTGGGAGCCTCCGACAAGATTGTGGAGTTGAACAAAGGAGTTTGTAAGCGCAAGGAGATCGCCTACTTCGTGAAGATCTACCGCCAGTGAGGCCAGTCCTTCGTGGGCGACGGCCATGGTGGGATAGACAAGGTTGCTTCTTCGTGGACCCTTCGTGGGTGGAGCCCTCCGTGGACTCGCGCAACCGTTACCCTTCGTGGGTTGAAGTCTCCATCAACGTGGATGTACGATAGCACCACCTATCGGAACCACGACAAAAACATCAGTGTCTCCAATTGCGTTTGAATTCTCCAAACCCTTCCCTTTACATTCTTGCAAGTTGCATGCTTTACTTTCCGCTGCTCATATACTCTTTGCATGCTTGCTTGAATTGTGTGAAGATTGCTTGACTTGTGCTAAGATAGCTAAAATCTGCCAAAGACTAAAATTGGGAAAATGTTAAGTTTTTAATTGGTCATGTAGTCTAATCACCCCCCCTCTAGACATACTTCCGATCCTACAGTCGGTGGCCGCCCGAGGGGCCCACGAGACAGGGGGCACGCCCTGTCGGGGTGGGCGAGCCCTCCTATCTCGTGGCCGCCTCGGCTGCTTCTTGACTTGCACTCCAAGTCCTCTGGATCACGTTCATTCCAAATATCACGTTCCCGAAGGTTTCATTCCGTTTGGACTCTGTTTGATATTCTTTTTTTCGAAATACTGAAATAGGCAAAAAAAACAGCAATACGGGTTGGGCCTCCGGTTAGTAGGTTAGTCCCAAAAATGAGATAAATGTGTAAAATAAAGCCCATAAATATCCAAAAGGCGTAATATAATAGCATGGAACAATAAAAAATTATAGATACATTAGAGACGTATCAGATTCATCCCCGTAGCTTCCATCCCCACCTGTAACATTGACCCCGTCCATCCCATGCTCCGGCCGCTACCATTTAGTCGACCCGCACTTCAGCCGCCATAGATGGGAGTTCGCCCCGTCCACGCACGCGCTCGACCGTCCACACATGGCCGCGCTCGCGCCGTGCCTACCGTTGCTCCCCTATCTCGGTTGGCCACGCTCGTCGCGAGCTCCCAGCTGCCCCAACCGCGCCCGCCGGCGCGTTCTGCATCGTCATGCATGCCCGGGTCGTGCCCCGCACGCAGCTGTTGTGCTACTGTAGTGCTTCTCGTCTGCTGCTTTGATGCTTGCCTCGCCGCTGCTGTTGCCCTTGTTGTTGCCGCTACGTTGCTGCTCCTGCTACTGCACTATTGCTGCTCCTCGCACTGCTGATGCTCTGCTTGCTGCTCTTGCCGTTGCTCGCCGATGCTCTGCTGCTAGTGCTTGCTGCGATGCTTCTCTATCCTCCTGTCGCTGCTCTTCTAGTGATGCTTACTACTGCTCTATCTCCCATGCTACGGCTCATTGCTGCTGCTACTACTCTTTGCTACTGCCTGCTGCTGCCAATGCAAGCCGTGGCCGCTATGCACTCCTGTGCATGCGTGCCTATCTACTACCCAGCATGGCCGCCCAAGTTAGATTAGTCTAGGAACATACTACCTCCGACCTGCTTTATTGGTTCCCATTGTATTTCGTGCCAAATTTTGACCAAAAAATTGACTAACAAAATATTAATGCATGTCAACAAAAATTATATAATTAGATTCATATTTGAACATATTTTTCATTGATATAATTTTTTTACATGCGTGAACATTTTGCTAGTTAAATTTATTGTTAAAATTTAGCACGGTATACAATGGGGACCAATAAACCAGGACGAAGGTAGTATTAGGTTAGTTTATTTGTTTAATTAGTCCAAATGTGTAGATTTCATGTGGCCCCTTCTAGATTAATTTAGTCTAGCTACTTTTATTAGTACATGTGACATGTGGGTCCCCTAGAGATTAAACAAAATAACCAAAATCTAAATTACCGACTATCTATGACAGTTGGGTCGTGTCGGCACCGTTGACTTTGACTAGTCAACTCTAACTGGGTTGTTGACTTTGACTCTGGCCCCACTTGGCAGTCAAACGGCCACAATGGTAGTGTACACACCCTTGGTACATCTAGTTTTTAGCATTTATTTTTTTAAATAAAAGTTTTCCATAAAATCTTTAATCTTTGAAAAGTCATATAAAATAATCTGTAATTTGGATGAAAATACTTTATACATGAAAGTTGCTTAGAACGACGAGACAAATCCGAATACACGGTCCGTTTGTCAGCCACACGTCCGTAGCATAGCGAACCTGCAACAATCCACCTCCGGTTCATCTGTCCAAAAACGCAAAACATCGGGAATACTTTCTCGGATGTTTTCCGCCTTCGCCAGTAACACCTAGTACTGCGTTAGGTCACCTATAGCACCGCGTATTGCGATGTTATGCTTTATGATGCTTTGATTGCTCTGTTATTTATGGTGTTCCCCCTCCGTTACTTCTTTTCGGTAGGCCCCGAGACCGCGGTTGAACCAATGATCGATTACTTCACCTTCGAGGGTCCGTTTCTGTCTGCAGAGAAATCAGGCAAGCCCCCCCTGATCACCCGATATCGCCTATTCCTACTCTCTAATGCTTGCATTAGAGTAGCGTAGCATGCTACTGCTTTCGGTTAATCTTATTCTGTTGCATAGCCTGTCATTGTTGCTACAGTTGTTGATACCTTACCTGCAATCCTAAATGCTTAGTATAGGATGCTAGTTTGTCATCTGTGGCCCTACATTCTTGTCCATCTTCCATGCTATACTATCGGGCCATGATCACTTAGGAGGTGATCACAGGTATATACATACATACATATCATATATAATATTCAGACGGTGACTAAAGTCGGGTCGGCTCGTAGAGTACCCGCAAGTGATTCGGAGATGGTGGCTGAAGGGGCAGGTGGTTCCATCTAGGTAGTGATGGATCTGGGTTCCCGACAGCCCCCTGATGGTTACTTTGAGGCGGAGCGACGGGGCAGGTTGAGACCACCTAGGCGAGAGGTGGGCCTGGCCTTGGTCGGCGTCCGCGGTTACTTCAAAATAACACGCTTAACAAGATATTGGTATTTGATCTGAGTCTGGCCACTGGCCTATATGCACTAACCAACTACGCGAGAATAGTTATGGGCACTCGACGTTGTGGTATCAGCCGAAGCCTTCTTGACGTCAGCGACTAAGCGGCGCGCGCCGGGTTGGACTGGAACGCCTACTCTTGTATAAGGGAGGCTAGGTCTGCTCACTGACTGCGTTTGCAACGTGCAGGTGTGCAATGGGCAATGGGCCCAGACCCCTGCGCGCATAGGATTTAGACCGGCGTGCTGACCTCTTTGTTGTGCCTAGGTAGGGCAGCGACGTGTTGATCTTCTGAGGCCGGGCATGACCCAGAAAAGTGTGTCCGACCAGAGGGATCGAGCATGTAGGGTTATGTGGTGCACCCCTGCAGGGAAGTTTATCTATTCGAATAGCCGTGTCCCTCGGTAAAAGGACGACCCGGAGTTGTACCTTGACCTTATGACAACTAGAACCGGATACTTAATAAAACACACCCATACAAGTTCCAGAGACATCCCGGTGATCGCTTTCCCACAGGGTGACGAGGGGAGGATCGCCGGGGTAGGATTATGCTATGCGATGATACTTGGCGAACTTAC
The DNA here is from genome assembly GCF_002162155.2 of Triticum dicoccoides. Taxonomy (NCBI): domain Eukaryota; kingdom Viridiplantae; phylum Streptophyta; class Magnoliopsida; order Poales; family Poaceae; genus Triticum; species Triticum dicoccoides. Next base: position 266,034,360 of record NC_041385.1, on the reverse strand, counting down.
CATCTATTCTCTTCTACATGCTGCAAGATGGAGGCTGCCAGAAGCATAGTCTTCGATAGGACTAGCTATCCCCCTCTTATTCTGGCATTTAGTAGTTCAGTCCATCGATATTGCCCCTTTACATATATATCCATGCATATGTAGTGTAGATCCTTGCTTGCGAGTACTTTGGATGAGTACTCACGGTTGCTTTGCTCCCCCTTTCCCCCATTCTTCCATTTCTTCTCGGATGTCGCAATCAGATGCTGGAGCCCAGGAGCCAGGCACCACCGTCGACGACGACCCCTACTACACCGAGGGTGCCTACTACTACGTGCAGGCCGCCGACGACTAGGAGTAGTTTAGGAGGATCCCAGGCAGGAGCCTTCTCCTCTTTCGATCTGTATCCCAGTTTGTGCTAGCCATCTTATGACAACTTGTTTAACTTATGTATGTACTCAGATATTATTGCTTTCGCTGAGTCGTTTATGTTCGAGCACTTGTATTTGAGCCCTCGAGGCCACTGGCTTGTAATATTATGCTTGTATGACTTATTTTGCTTTTAGAGTTGTGTTTGTTGGGGAACATAGTAATTTCAAAAAAATTCCTACGCACACGCAAGATCATGGTGATGCATAGCAACGAGAGGGGAGAGTGTGTCCACGTACCCTCATGGACCGAAAGCGGAAGCGTTAGCACAACGTGGTTAATGTAGTCGTACGTCTTCACGGCCCGACCGATCAAGCACTGAAACTACGACACCTCCGAGTTCTAGCACACGTTCAGCTCGATGACGTCCCACGAACTCCAATCCAGCCGAGTGTCGAGGGAGAGTTCCGTCAGCACAACAGCATGGTGACGATCTTGATGTTCTACCGTCGCAGGGCTTCGCCTAAGCACCGCTACAATATTATCGAGGTGGACTATGGTGGAGGGGGGCACCCCACACGGCTAAGAGATCCAAGGGATCAATTGTTGTTGTTGTGCCTAGAGGTGCCCCCCTGCCCCCGTATATAAAGGATCAAGGGGGGAGGGGGCGGCCGGCCTAGGAGGGGGCGCGCCAAGGGGAGTCCTACTCCCACCGGGAGTAGGACTCCGTCCTTCCTTGTTGGAGTAGGAGAAGGGGAAAGAGGGGGGAGGAAGAAGGAAAAGGGGGCTGCGCCCCTTGTCCAATTCGGACCAGAGGGGGGCGCAGGCCTCCTTCCTTTTGGTCTCTCTCCTCTATTCCCGTATGGCCCAATAAGGCCCATATACTCCCCGGCGAATTCCCGTAACTCTCCACTACTCCGAAAAATACCCGAATCACTCGGAACCTTTCCGAAGTCCGAATGTAGTCGTCCAATATATCGATCTTTACGTCTCGACCATTTCGAGACTCCTCGTCATGTCTCCGATCTCATCCGGGACTCCGAACTCCTTCGGTACATCAAAACTCATAAACTCATAATATAACTGTCATCGAAACCTTAAGCGTGCGGACCCTACGGGTTCGAGAACAATGTAGACATGACCGAGACACGTCTCCGGTCAATAACCAATAGCGGAACCTGGATGCTCATATTGGCTCCCACATATTCTACGAAGATCTTTATCGGTCAGACCGCATAACAACATACGTTGTTCCCTTTGTCATCGTTATGTTACTTGCCCGAGATTTGATCGTCGGTATCCAATACCTAGTTCAATCTCGTTACCGGCAAGTCTGTGTACTCGTTCCATAATACATCATCCCGCAACTAACTCATTAGTTGCAATGCTTGCAAGGCTTAAGTGATGTGTATTACCGAGAGGGCCCAGAGATACCTCTCCGACAATCGGAGTGACAAATCCTAATCTCGAAATACGCCAACCCAACATGTACCTTCGGAGACACCTGTAGAGCTCCTTTATAATCACCCAGTTACGTTGTGACGTTTGGTAGCACACAAAGTGTTCCTCCGGTAAACGGGAGTTGCATAATCTCATAGTCATAGGAACATGTATAAGTCATGAAGAAAGCAGTAGCAACATACTAAACGATCAAGTGCTAAGGCTAACGGAATGGGTCAAGTCAATCACATCATTCTCCTAATGATGTGATCCCGTTAATCAAATAACAACTCATGTCTATGGTTAGGAAACTTAACCATCTTTGATTAATGAGCTAGTCAAGTAGAGGCATACTAGTGACATTATGTTTGTCTATGTATTCACACATGTATTATGTTTCCGGTTAATACAATTATAGCATGAATATTAAACATTTATCATGAAATAAGGAAATAAATAATAACTTTATTATTGCCTCTAGGGCATATTTCCTTCAGTCTCCCACTTGCACTAGAGTCAATAATCTAGTTCACATCATCATGTGATTTAACACCAATATTCGCATCTGTATGTGATTAATACCCATAGTTCACATCGTCATGTGATCAACACCCAAAGGGTTTACTAGAGTCAATAATCCAGTTCACATCGCTATGTGATTAACACCCAAAGAGTACTAAGGTATGATCATGTTTTGCTCATGAGAGAAGTTTAGTCAACGGGTCTGTCACATTCAGAGTCGTATGTATTTTGCAAATATTCTATGTCTTCAATGCTCTGCACGGAGCTACTCTAGCTAATTGCTCCCACTTTCAATATGTATCCAGATTGAGACTTAGAGTCATCTGGATCAGTGTAAAAGTTTGCATCGATGTAACTTTTACGACGAACTCTTTTATCACCTCCATAATCGAGAAACATCTCCTTAGTCCTCACTAAGGATATTCTTGACTGCTGTCTAGTGATCTACTATTAGATCAAAATTGTATTCCTTTGCCAAACTCAGAGCAAGGTATACAATAAGTCTGGTATACATCATAGCATACTTTATAGAACCTATGACTGAGGCATAGGGAATGACTTTCATTCTTCTTTTCTATTTTCCGCCGTGGTCGGGATTTGAGTCTTACTCAATTTCACACATTTGCAACAAAGGCAAGAACTCTTTCTTTGACTGTTCCATTTTGAACTATTTCAAAATCTTGACAAGGTATGTACTTATTGAAAAACTTATCAAGCGTCTTGATCTATCTCAATAGATCTTGATGCTCAATATGTAAGTAGCTTTACTAAGGTATTTATTTTTAAAGAACTCCTTTCAAATACTCCTTTATGCTTTCCAGAAAAATTCTACATCATTTCTGATCAACAATATGTTACTCACATATATTTATCAGAAAGGCGGTAGTGCTCCCACTCACTTTATTGTAAATACAGGCTTCACCGCAAGTCTGTATAAAACTATATGCTTTGATCAACTTATCAAAGCGTATATTCCAACTCTGAGATGCTTGCACCAGTCCATAGATGGATTGCTGGAGCTTGCACATTTTGTTAGCATCTTTAGAATTGACAAAACCTTCTAGTTGCATCATATGCAACTCTTCTTTAATAAATCCATTAAGGAATGCAGTTTTGACATCCATTTGCCAGATTTCATAAAATGTGGCAATTGCTAACATGATTCGGACAGACTTAAGCATCGTTAAGAGTGAGAAAATCTCATCATATTCAACACCTTGAACTTGTCGAAAACCTTTTGCAACAAGTCGAGCTTTGTAGATAGTAACACTACTATCAGTGTCCGTCTTCCTCTTGAAGATCCATTTATTTAACTTGACTTGCTGATCATCGAGCAAGTCAACCAAAGTCCACACTTTGTTCTCATATATGGATCCTATCTCAGATTTTATGGCCTCAAGCCATTTCGCGGAATCTGGGCTCATCATTGCTTCCTCATAGTTCGTAGGTTCATCATGGTCTAGTAACATGACTTCTAGAACAGGATTACCGTACCACTTTGGTGCGGATCTTATTATGGAAGACCTACGAGGTTCGGTAGTAACTTGATCTGAAGCTTCATGATCATCACCATTAGCTTCCTCACTAATTGGTGTAGGAATCACAGGAACTGATTTCTGTGATGAACTACTTTCCAATAAGGGAGCAGGTATAGTTACCTCATCAAGTTCTACTTTCCTCCCACTCACTCCTTTCGAGAGAAACTCCCTCTCTAGAAAGGATCCATTCTTAGCAACAAAGATTTTGCCTTCGGATCTGTGATAGAAGGTGTACCCAATAGTTACCTTTGGGTATTCTATGAAGACGCACTTCTCCGATTTGGGTTCGAGCTTATCAGGTTGAAACTTCTTCACATAAGCATCGCAGCCCCAAAATTTAAGAAACGACAACTTTGGTTTCTTGCCAAACCACAGTTAATAAGGTGTCGTCTCAATGGATTTTTGATGGTGCCCTATTTAAAGTGAATGCAACTGTCTCTAATGCATAACCCCATAATGATAGTGGTAAATCGTAAGAGACATCATAGATCGCACCATATCCAATAAAGTGCGGTTACGACGTTCGGACACACCATAACGCTGTGGTGTTCCATGTGGCGTGAGCTGTGAAACTATTCCACATTGTTTTATATGAAGGCCAAACTCGTAACTCAAATATTCTTCTCCACGATCAGATAGTAGAAACTTTATTTTCTTGTTACGATGATTCTTCACTTCACTCTGAATTTCTTTGAACATTTCAAATGTTTCAGACTTGTGTTTTATTAAGTAGATATACCCATATCTGCTCAAATCATCTGTGAAGGTCAGAAAATAATGATACTCGCCACGAGCATCAACACTCATTGGATCGCATACATCGATATGTACTATTTCCAATAAATCAGTAGCTTGTTCCATTGTTCTGGAGAACGGAGTTTTAGTCATCTTGCCCAAAAGGCACGGTTCGCAAACATCAAATGATTCATAACCAAGTCATTCCAAAAATCCATCTTTATGGAGTTTCTTCATGCACTTTACACCGATTTGACCCAAACGGTAGTGCCACAAATAAGTTGCACTATCATTATTAACTTTGCATCTTTTGGCATCAATATTATGAATATGTGTATCACTATGATCGAGATCCAACAAACTATTTTCATTGGGTGTATGACCATCGAAGGTTTTATTCATGTAAATAGAACAACAATTATTCTTTGACTTTAAATGAATAACCATATCGCAATGAACATGATCAAATCATATTCATTTTCAACGCAAACGCCAAATAACATTTATTTAGGTTTAACACTAATCCTGAAAGTGTAGAGAGTGTGCGATGATGATCATATCAATCTTGGAACTACTTCCAACACTCATCGCCACGTCACCCTCAACTAGTCTTTGATTATTCTGTAACTCCTATTTCGACTTACTAATATTTAGCAACCGAACAAGTATCAAATACTCAGGGGCTACTATAAACACTAGTAAAGTACACATCAATAACATGTATATCAAATATACCCTTGTTCACTTTGCCATCCTTCTTATCCACCAAATATTCAGGGCATTTCCGCTTCCAGTGACCATTTCCTTTGCAGTGTAAGCACTCAGTTTCAGGCTTTGGTCCAGCTTTGGGATTCTTTGCGGGAATGACAACTTGCTTGCCATTCTACTTGAAGTTCCCTTTTCTTTCCCTTTGCCCTTTTCTTGAAACTAGTGGTCTTGTCAATCATCAACACTTGATGCTCTTTCTTGATTTCTACATTCATCGATTTCAGCATCACGAAGAGCTTGGGAATCGTTTTCGTCATCCCTTGCATTATAGTTCATCACGAAGTTCCAGTAACTTGGTGATGGTGACTAGAGAACTCTGCCAATCACTATCTTATCTGGAAGATTAACTCCCACTTGATTCAAGCGATTGTAGTACTCAGATAATCTAAGTACTTGCTCACTAGTTTAGCAATTCTCCTCTATCTTCTAGGCGAAGTATTTGTCAAAGGTCTCATACCTCTTGACATGGGCATGAGTCTGAAATACCAATTTCATCTCTTGAAACATCTTATATGTTCCATGACGTTTCAAAAACGTTTTTGTAGTCCCGGTTCTAAGCCATAAAGCATGGTGCACAAAACTATCAAGTAGTCATCATATTGAGCTAGCCAAACGTTCATAACATCTGCATCTGCTCCTGCAATAGGTCTGTCAACTAGCGGTGCATCAAGGACATAATTCTTCTGTGCAGCAACGAGGATAATCCTCAGATCATGGATCGAATCTGCATCATTGCTACTAACATCTTTCAACATAGTTTTCTCTAGGAACACATATAAAAACATAGGGAAGCAAAAACATAGGGAAGCAACAACATGAGCTATTGATCTACAACATAATTTGCAAAATACTACCAGGACTAAGTTCATGATAAATTAAAGTTCAATTAATCATATTACTTAAGGACTCCCACTAAGACAGACATCTGTCTAGTCATCTAAGTGATCACGTGATCCAAATCAACTAAACCATGTCCGATCATCACGTGAGATGGAGTAGTTTTCAATGGTGAACATCACTATGTTGATCATATCTACTATATGATTCACGTTCGACCTTTCGGTCTCCGTGTTCCGAGGCCATATCTGTATATGCTAGGCTCGTCAAGTTTAACCTGAGTATTCCGCAATTGCAACTGTTTTGCACCCATTGTATTTGAACGTAGAGCCTATCACACCAGATCATCACGTGGTGTCTCAGCACGAAGAACTTTCGCAATGGTGCATACTCAGGGAGAATAATTCTTGATAATTAGTGAGAGATCATCTTAAAATGCTACCGTGAAACATAACAGAATAAGATGTATAACAGATAAACATCATATGTAATCAAAATATGTGACATGATATGGCCATGATCATCTTGCGCCTTTGATCTCCATCTCCAAAGTACTGTCATGATCTCTATCGTCACCGGCACGACACCATGATCTTCATCATCTTGATCTATATCAATGTGCCGTTACATGGTCGTCTCGCCAACTATTGCTCTTCCAACTATTGCTATCGCATAGCGATAAAGTAAAGCAATTATTTGGCACTTGAATCTTATGAAACAAAGAGACAACCATAGGGCTTCTGCCAGTTGCCGATAGCTTCAACAAAACATGATCATCTCATACAACAACTTATATCTCATCACGTCTTGACCATATCACATCACAACATGCCCTGCAAAAACAAGTTAGACGTCCTCTACTTTGTTGTTGCAAATTTTACGTGGATGCTATGGGCTGAGGAAGAACCGTTCTTACCTACGCATCAAAACCACAATGATAGTTCGTCAAGTTAGTGTTGTTTTAACCTTCTCAAGGACCGGGCGTAGCCACAATCGGTTCAACTAAAGTTGGAGAAACTGACACCCGCCAGCCACTTGTGTGCAAAGCACGTCGGTAGAACCAGTCTTGCATAAGCGTACGCATAATGTCGGTCCAGGCCGCTTCATCCAACAATACCGCCGAACCAAAGTATGACATGCTGGTAAGCAGTATGACTTGTATCGCCCACAACTCACTTGTGTTCTACTCGTGCATATAACATCAACGCATAAAACCTAGGCTCGGATGCCACTGTTGGGGAACGTAGTAATTTCAAAAAAATTCCTACGCACACGCAAGATCATGATTATGCATAGCAACGAGAGGGGAGAGTGTGTCCACGTACACTCGTAGACCAAAAGCGGAAGCGTTAGCACAACGTGGTTGATGTAGTCGTACGTCTTCAGGGCCCGACCGATCAAGCAATGAAACTACGGCACCTCCGAGTTCTAGCACACGTTCAGCTCGATGACGTCCCTCGAACTCCGATCTAGCCGAGTGTCGAGGGAGAGTTCTGTCAGCACGATGGCATGGTGATGATCTTGATGTTCTACCATCGCAGGGCTTCACCTAAGCACCGCTACAATATTATCGAGGTGGACTATGGTGGAGGGGGGCACCGCACACGACTAAGAGATCCAAGGGATCAATTGTTGTTTTTGTGCCTAGAGGTGCCCCCCTGCCCCCGTATATAAAGGATCAAGGGGGGAGGGGGCGGCCGGCCTAGGAGGGGGCGCGCCAAGGGGAGTCCTACTCCCACCGGGAGTAGGACTCCCTCCTTCCTTGTTGGAGTAGGAGAAGGGGAAAGAGGGGGGGGAGGAAGAAGGAAAAGGGGGCTGCGCCCCTTGTCCAATTCGAACCAGAGGGGGGCGTAGGACTCCTTCCTTTTGGCCTCTCTCCTCTATTCCCGTATGGCCCAATAAGGCCCATATACTCCCCGGTGAATTCCTGTAACTCTCCGCTACTGCGAAAAATACCCGAATCACTCGGAACCTTTCCGAAGTTCGAATGTAGTCGTCCAATATATCGATCTTTACGTCTCGACCATTTCGAGACTCCTCGTCATGTTCCCGATCTCATCCGGGACTCCGAACTCCTTCGGTACATCAAAACTCATAAACTCATAATATAACTGTGATCGAAACCTTCAGCATGCGGACCCTACGGGTTCGAGAACAATGTAGACATGACCGAGACACGTCTCTGGTCAATAACCAATAGCGGAACCTGGATGCTCATATTGACTCCCACATATTCTACGAAGATCTTTATCGGTCAGACCGCATAACAACATACGTTGTTCCCTTTGTCATCGGTATGTTACTTGCCCGAGATTTCATCGTCGGTATCCAATACCTAGTTCAATCTCGTTACCGGAAAGTCTCTTTACTCCTTCCGTAATACATCATCCCGCAACTAACTCATTAGTTGCAATGCTTGCAAGGCTTAAGTGATGTGTATTACGAGAGGGCCCAGAGATACCTCTCCGACAACCGGAGTGACAAATCCTAATCTCGAAATACGCCAATCCAACATGTACCTTCGAGACACCTGTAGAGCTCCTTTATAACCACCCAGTTACGTTGTGACGTTTGGTAGCACACAAAGTGTTCCTCCGGTAAACGGGAGTTGCATAATCTCATAGTCATAGGAACATGTATAAGTCATGAAGAAAGCAGTAGCAACATACTAAACGATCAAGTGCTAAGGCTAACGGAATGGGTCAAGTCAATCACATCATTCTCCTAATGATGTGATCCCGTTAATCAAATAACAACTCATGTCTATGGTTAGGAAACTTAACCATCTTTGATTAATGAGCTAGTCAAGTAGAGGCATACTAGTGACATTATGTTTGTCTATGTATTCACACATGCATTATGTTTCTAGTTAATACAATTATAGCATGAATAATAAACATTTATCATGAAATAAGGAAATAAATAATAACTTTATTATTGCCTCTAGGGCATATTTCCTTCAGTGTTGTGATATCTTCCCGTGAGTCCCTGATCTTGATCGTACACGTTTGCGTGCATCATTAGTGTATGATTGAATCGGGGGTGTCACAGGCCTTCAGCTCTTGCTGGGCCTCGGCAAACCAGGTTTGCATGTGAGCAATGCGCTCCTGGAAATCTGCCTCTGCTCTGTTGATGACCGCTATCCTGGAGTCCAGCTTCTCCTTGCGAGCACGGTGAAGCGCCTGAAGCTTCTACAAGTTGACGCTCATGGATTGGAGGAGCTAGTCTTCTTTGGATCCGCTGCCACTGGCGCTCGGCCCGTCAACAACCTGGAGCCTGGCAGCGGCAAGGATTTCTTCATCAAAAGCCTCCCCTTCGGTTGGCTCTCCGGTGCTCGCCATTCCTGGGATGCTGACAAATAGATCATCGCCCACCTTCAAGTATCTGCTTGGGGCGGGGGCTTCAGAGGTTGATGGTTGATCATCAACCACCTTCTTCCCGGCAGCGGAGGGCTCCGGGACCGGTGCAGCGCTAGGCGCTCCTGCGACAGAATTGTCGTCAGTACGGTCGCTGGTCTCCCTGATAGCCTCCCTGATAGACCCCATGGTGGCCTCTTCGTGCGTGTCCTTGGCGGCTTCATCGGCAGCAACCTTGGCATCCTTAGCGGCAATGTCCTTGGTGGTCTCCTCAATGATGGCCTCGACATGGGGTTCTAAAAGCCGAAAGGGAAAATGAGGCAAAACCAAAGTCAAAACTCAGAATAGAAAGAAACAGAAAGAAAGTCGCATGGCGAAGATGGCAAGGGACAGAAGGCAGGCGTCTTACCTATGACAAGCTGAGGAGGAGTGGTTCCCTCCCCGGCAACGCTCGTTGCTGGGACAGAGCCATCGGCGCCTGTGCTCATTGTCTCTTCCTCCATGCGTGTGGGCTTGTTGGTGGATGCCCTTGCTGGGGACATCCCCTGGGCGACGTGGTTGACGGGGGCGGCATGTCGGGGGTGGCCCTCAATGGCTCCTCATGTTGCTGCTCTCCTCCTACGAACCCGGCAAGGTTAGCACTGAAGATGCACACCGCAATGCTCGCCAGCGGGAAATGAGTAATGGACTCATGCTGGGGGCTGGATTGGGGGCTATGTTGAGGGCTGGTGTCCGGGATGATTGTGATCGTCATCGGTGCACTTGAAGTGCTTGCCGGGGGCTCGTCGCCCGTCGAGGCCTTGACCCTCTTCGCCACCCTCTGGGCCAGCGTCTCCATATCACGGCGAAGACAAATCAAGACAAGATAAATTCGGAATAAAACAATCGAAACAGAGGATCAGGGGATGTGTAAAGAGGCAAGATACTTACTCATCTTCTCCTTCTGGCCCCCTCTTCCTATTCGGGCTGAAGGATGCGAGGTCAAAATCGACCTCCACCACAGTATCCGTGAAAGGAGGAGGAGAAGGAGACCTGGGATGCTTGGCCAAGGAGGAGGCAGCAGCCGCAGCCTCCTTCGATGTCGCAGCCGCGCTGCTCTTATGATGCATGGGTTGCGCCTGGGCTTCTTGCCACTGTGCGGCCTTGCCGGCCGCTCCCTTGTCGGAGCTCTTGACTGGCTCACCGGAGATGGCCCTCCAAAGGCTCGTCCACATCGGTTGCCTCCTCGGTCGACTCTTCAGCAGGGGGAACCCCGGCGCCCGCGCCACTGTGCTCTCCGGCAGACTCCTTCCACTCGACAAACTCTTTCTCCGTGTTAGCCTCGTCCTCCATGGTGCCGACACTGCCAGCCTCCTCGGCAAGGGATGCCTCCTCCGCCCTGCTGGCGATGTACGCCACCTATTCGTAGGTGGTGGCGCGGATGAGCTGTGGCTCGTCATGGACGAACTTCTCTGACAAGTTGTCGAGGAATTCTTGCACCAGCACCGCTTCTTGCTCGTCCCAGGTCGGATCAAGGCCATGGGTGTTGAACACCGGCATCATGGCGATGATGGAGGTCAGGCAGGAGTTGTTGCTCAAGGGGACCACCCCTGTCGGCAACCTGAATGGCTTGTCGGCCTTGCTGGTCTTGTCGGCCTTGCTGGTCTTGTCGGCCTTGCTGGTCTTGTCAGCCTTAAGTTGAAATAGCTTCTGGCAGAGGGATGCATGTTGCATTACCGTGAAATTGTGGTTCAGGCCGGGGTGTAGCCTCATGATGTCTGCCACATTCTTGAAATCCCAGACTGGCCTCCCCTTGTTGTGTAGACGAGCGATGCGGCGGCAGAGGAAGTCGGCCCTGATCATCTCGAGCGTTAGCCCGGCTAATTTGAGGCGATGGATTCTGGTGGTGGTAACCGTGAGCTTCTTGTCATTGACATCGAAGTCTCCCCAGTGCTTGCCGCGGACCAGTGTCTTCTAACGGGGTCGACAGAATGGCCGCGGCTCCTCCTCCACGATCTAGGACCACCTGCCCCGCCATTTGTCCCACTTCTCCTTCTGGGTCCCCTCCGGGTATGTGTTCTTGCTCAAGGCCCTTGGGATCCAAGTGATGCAACCAGATATAGCATCTCCTGGCTAGAGGCGAGGGACAAAATAATGGCGGAAGAACGTTGTGTTGGGGACCACCCCGACGAAGCCTTCTCAGAGGTGGGCGAAGAGGGCCATGCACGCCATGAAGCTCGGCGTGAAATCCAGAAGGTGGAAGCCAAAGGTGTGCATGATATCGTTGAAGAAATCTGAGAATGGGGGGCAGAGCCTGTAGTAGAAGTAATCAACAAAGAAGGGATATTTATCTGGAGCGGGCTTGGTGAAGGGAGCAGGGATGACGCGGGTGGCGGGGTGCCCCGACGTCTCTCTCCCACACAGGCACCGAAATTAATCCCTGAGCGTGAGCGCGTCGATCGTCGAGGTGAAGACGGCATACTTCTTTTGCATCTTCAGCAGGTCTCTCTTCGGCACCTCCTTCCCCTCGCTTGCCTTGGCCACTCCCTTTCCCTTGCTCGTCTTGGGCGCCATGGCAGCTGAGGGAGGGCGAGGGATCAAGAGCGATGAAAGCATGGCGGCGGCGGACAGAGGCGAAGGCTCTGGTTTGGGCTCGAGGAAGAAGAAGGGAGCGGCGGTTCCTAGATTGGGAAAGGCAAGAGGGGTAAATCAGCAGCGCCCCTGCGGATCCCTCCTTTTATGGGGAAGGCATGGGCTGCCTCTTTACTGTTTGATGTGAGGCGTCGCAGGCATGCTACGACCATTCCATGCACGACCCCCACGATGCGCACTCAATGCGGACCGTGGAGGAGCACTACAAACGAGAAGATTACGGCAGTTAATCCCTCCCACGCATGCCCGCACACTGCTTTGGGCCTGCCCCAACAATGCTTCGCACTCGTGTGTCGCCCAGGCCCAGGGGCTCCTGTCGGTGTACATAAGTCTAGGCCCTTTTTGTACCCCTTACTTGTGCATGGGCAGTTGTAGCCGCACCTATGGCAAGGCTTGGCAGGGTAGTAGGAGGTAAGATACAAGACGACCAAGGAAGCATCAAGCCAGTAATCAAAGAACAGAAAACAAGCTAGGCCCCTAGCAAGACCCCTGCCGGGATGGCTCGCGAAGCCCCGGCAAGATCCTTGCCAGGGTAAATTGCGAAGCACCAGCAAGGCCATCGCCCTTGAGGCTGAGAGCTCTGACACCATCGACAATGTCAGGACCAAGAATCTGGGGTACATGCGCAGTAGCATGCAGATCTTTGTGAAGACTGGTGGTGTACAGATCTTCGTGGAGACCAGAGGGCGAAGTTCCCGGCAAGGCTCTTGCTGGGGATGACTGCGAGGCCCCAGCAAGACCCTTGCCGGGGACAATTGCGAAGCAACAGCAAGGCTCGCACACAACAAGATTCCACCACCCCGCGGCAGTTCCAACACGGCGACCAGCCTACCAACTAAGCAAGCACCTGCATGGTGGCATGCAGATCTTCGTGAAGATCCTGCCACCGCTCCAGCGCAGCGGCTAGCTAATTAGCTTAGCACTGCATGCTTCATCAGCTTGGATGCGTGTCAAGACGGGGTGAGGAGGAAACGGACGGGACGAGCTCTATTACCGTCCCCGATAAAGTTGGAGGGCACGTAAGCAGCGCATTTAATGTGTTTGTCCTACAATGTCAGTGATAAGCATGTACATTGTAGCTACTTTACACTTCCTGTGTGCCACTGTGGCGACCCCTTTGACATATAAAAGGAGGCCCGAAGTGTACTGGAGAAGGATTCGAACTTTTGGACCAGACACGCATAGCGGCTAGTCAAGGTTCAAGAACACTAAATACACACTCAAAGCATGACTAGGGTTTTACGCTCCTCAGCGGCCCGAACCTGGGTAAAGATCCTTCATGCTGATCACCAGACCTGCTATTTGTGCATTCCTCCTCCCCGCCAACAGTTGAAGGGTTCCTTGTGATCCCATAGGTGTCGTTTCCCCGACATGCATCAACCCCTATGCATAGATTACCCAAAAATCACCTCGGGAATTCGCAAGTTGAGTGCCATAACATATATCAAGTGAATCAAAATAATACCCCATTGTCGCCATGGGTATTCATATGCAAGACATATATCATGTGTTCTCAGATCTGAACATTCAATCCGACAAGACAAAACTTCAAAGGGTAAAGACTCAATTCATCACAACAAGAGTAGAGAAGGGAGAAACACCATATGATCCATCTATGTTAGCAAATCCCATGATACATCAAGATCGTGACATCTCAAGATCAAGAGAGAGAGAGAGAGAGAGAGAAAGAGATTAAACACATAGCTACTTGGACAAACCCTCAGCCTTGAGGGTGGACTACTCCCTCCTCATCGTGGTGGCCGCCGGGATGATGAAGATGGCCACCGGTGATGAGCTCCCCCTCCGGTAGGGTGCCGGAACGGGCTCTCGATTGGTTTTTCTATGGCTACAGAGTCTTGCGGCGGCGGAACTTCCGATCTAGGGTCTCCCCAAGGGTTTTTGGAATAATTGGGAATTTGTAGGGCGAAGAGGGGGTGCGGGAGGCCACCGAGGTGGGCACAACCCACCGCGGCGCGCTTGGGGGCCCAAGCGCGCCCTGGTGGGTTGTGCCCCCCTTGGGGCACCCCCCCAGGTGCTGCTCTGGCCCATTGGTAGTCTTCTGGTCCATAAAATTCCACAAAAAGTTTCAGGGTGTTTGGAGAACTTTCATTTCTGCACAAAAAACAACACCACAGTAGTTCTGCTGAAAACAGCGTCAGTCCAGGTTAGTTCCATGCAAATCATACCAAAACCATATAAATTATTGTAAACATGGCATGAATACTTCATAAATTATAGATGCGTTGGAGACGTATCACCCCTCTTGTAGTTATTTGCTACAATAATTCTTATATATTCCATAAAAAATCTCTGTGAAGTTTCAACTCATTTGGAGTTGTGCAGAATAGGTGACCCGACGTAGCCTTTTCAGGTCCAGAATTCCAGCTACCGGTATTCTCCCTCTTTGTGTGAACCTTGCATCTTATGAGATAAAATGCATTAGAATTACTCCATAAAGCATTATTATGCATAAAAACATCATAAATAACAGTAGGAAAACATGATGCAAAATGGACGTATCAACTTCCCAAGCTTAGACCTCGCTTGTCCTCAAGCAAAAACCAAAATCTAAAACCATATCCACATGCTTAGAGAGAGGTGTCGATAAAACAAAATACGGACATAGAAGCATCATGTATATTATTATAACAGCAACAAACTTTATTGTAAAACTTTTATCACATAACTTTTATCATAAACTTCTCAAGAACAAGTAACAATTCATCACAACATCAAAGTATAAAGCATAAACTCTATTCAAAACCAAAAAACTATGTTCTCAGTCAACTTTGCAACTACAATTCATCATCTTTTCAGGAAGGATCGCGTATCGGAGCCTTTTGGCAAGTCCACATACTCAACCAGCATATAGTCTTCTATAATTGCTAACACTCATCGCATACACATGAGCAAAAACTTTCAACCAGACACATAGAAAGATAGGGGCTTATCGTTTCGCCTCCCAGCGTATTCACCTCAAAGGTGATGTCAACAATAATAAATCATGCCCACCCATATCCAACCGGATATATGTGCATAAATCTTTCTTCACCACATGGTGCTTGCCAAAATAGAAAATAAAAATGAATAGACAAAGATACTTTGACTCTTTCATAAAAGTAAATACGTATAAAAGTAAAAGATAGGTCCTTCGCAGAGGGAAGCAGAGGTTGCCATGCGCTTTTTATTTGTATAGTCAATCTCTTAATGCAAAGGAACGTCACATTATATTGCCCCTTATGATAGCAACCTTTATTATGCAGTATGTCGCTTTTATACTTTGCCATCACAAGTTCGTAGAACACTCAATTTTCTCTTACACTAAATGATCTAACACATTGAGAAGCAATTTTTATTGCCTCATTGCACCGATGACAACTTACTTGAAGGATCTTACTCAATCCACAGTGTACTCTCAAAATAAGATTTGGGTTAAGGGTTTTGGATGCACAAGTAGTATCTCTACTTAGTGCGGAATTTTTGGCTAGCAAAGATGGAGGACAAGCACCACATGTTAAAGGATGTAACATCGCAAAAATCGAAATTCTAGAATGTTATATTAAATATATAGTTTTTGATTGCTTGTGTGATGTGATGTGTGAAATTGAGTGGAATTTGAAACTTTATGAAAGTTAAATGAGAGGGAATAAAAGGACTTTCCCAAACTTTCATTTTGCATTTATGTTCTCCATGAATTCAAATTCTTTTCAAATACAAAAACTCTAGAGAGAAGATGATATGACTTCTTCCATTTAATTAAATGAAATAGGATTTTGAAAAGATTTGAATTTCATTTGGAAATATTTTCAATTCAGAAACTTTAAGCAACTCAATGATTTTCATGAGAGAAGATAAAATGACTTCTTCAAAATATATGAAATATGAGTTGGAAGTTTCAAAAAATTCAAATTTAAAGTCCCTTTGAAATTATTTTCAATTTGGAGTTATTTGGGTTTTATTCAAATTATTTTTCTCCAAAAATAAAATATATGGAAAATGAGGTAAAATGATTCCTACAGTAGAAAATGGGAGAGAAATAAATTTGAAATCATTTTGGTATTTTTAAAATAATATTTATTGGATTTTATTGCAATAGTAGCACTCTTTTCTTTATTTGAATTTTTGTGGATTTGACGCCATAAAAATATT
This sequence comes from Triticum dicoccoides, assembly GCF_002162155.2. Taxonomy (NCBI): domain Eukaryota; kingdom Viridiplantae; phylum Streptophyta; class Magnoliopsida; order Poales; family Poaceae; genus Triticum; species Triticum dicoccoides. The sequence goes on along the minus strand of NC_041385.1, from coordinate 266,018,036 downwards.
CAGGTTGTAGAAAATCATTTTCTGAAAATTTTGATATAAAATATGCCTATGGAAAAATATATATTATTTTTCTTATTCTGTTTATCTTCTCTTTTTTTAGCAAAAACAAAACAAAACTAGACATACGACCCATAACTAACTGCCGCCCACGTGCTCATCATAGTAGTAGCGGGCGCCCATCATTTTTTTCTTCTATATGGGCCAGGCCCAACCAGCCATAATCCTCACTCACATTTTTTTCTTCATAGTTTTTTTCTCTTTTCAATTGCTCCAAAGAAAAAGAAACTGCAGCACGCAGTGTACGAGCGCCGGCCGAAGGCCTTTAGGCCCGTACGATGTACGTTTTCTCTCCTTTCTCTTTTCGTCTAAGTTTAATCCCACATTGTCTAGCCTTTAACATTTAAGCCTGTTTTTCACCTATAAATATAGAACCATAGAGCCTCCAAAAATCATCTGATTCGGGTTAAATAAATATATTTTTGTTTGGCTAGATTCACTAAAGAAAATTTTGGAAGTCGTCTCCTCTCTTCGAAGTCGTCTTTTCTCTACCTTATAAAGGTATCTTTCTTCGTATTTTTTATATAATTCCGTAGCTTATTATGTAGATATTTTTCTTCCGTAAAACAACTTGGGCCTGATTTTTCAAATAGCCATAACTTTTTACTCGTTCATCCAAATTAGACGAAACCAATGACAATATTTTTGTCTTAATTCCATCTATCTAGTGAATCTATCAAATGTTTTTGCAACTTTCAAATTTCAAAATTTGTTTCGTACTCAAATTTCTTTTGATCATATATTTTTATCCGTACCTCCGTTTTCGATGAAACCAACGCCCACTTCTTCGTTATGATCCCCTCTATCCAGTAAAACAACTTAAACATATTTTTGAAAGTTTAAAAAATTGATTTCAAACAGATTTGAATTCAAACTTATTTTGTTCATAACTTGAGTTTTATAACTCCGTTTCAGTTGATTCTTTTTGCAGATCGAAGCTCTTGACCTAAACTTTCTAATAAGACCAAACCCATCCAATTTTTGTACTGTTAGAAATTGTTTCTGTTGCAAGAATTAATTGCTTGTTTTCAATTTTTATTTGGATCTTTCCTCGATTTCCCTTTGCATCTTTTGCTTGAGTGCTTATGCATGTAATTGCTTGCTCACGATAGATTAAACGGAGTGTGACGAGTAGAACTATCAGGAATTATGAGTGCGAAGGATCTTCATCAACAGTGCAAGGCAAGTTCACACTTTGATCATATTTTTCATACCCAGTTTTTATGCATTAGTTTCAACCCTCAAACATTGCATGAGTAGGTTTGACAACATGTGGGTACTGGGAAGTAGTTGATGAGGTAGGAACCTATTGTTTTATTATCAAACCTTTGGGAGTTACTTCTACGTTATGCTCAGGATTGCTATGCTATGCTCGTAGATGTGGATTGGGTGAGTGTATCCTTGACAAATGTGAGTATTGTTAATTAATGGTTAACTTAAGGTGGCTACTTAAATACACATCTGGGTGGATTGGTTGAGGCACCCTGGAGTACCCAGTGGTTGTCAGGGCACCTGGAGAACCCAGTGCTTGCCCAAGGGGATCCCGGAGTACCCGTGTGATCACCCTACGGAATGCCACCCAGGCTCAAAGGGATCATAAGATCATTCATGCTAGAAACTTCCGCGTGCAGCCACAAGCCAATATGGGCTCTGGCATAGTTGAGTAAGTTGTGTGAGCTCTTGAAGAGGTAGATTAGCAGATGTAGAGGGTTGTAGGTGGTACTGTCTACCCAGAGTAAAGAGCTAATGCTTCTGAAAGACTGTGTCTCGGTCATCTGTTTCTCAAACATCATGTAGTGCGAGAAATCCAATGGAGGAGATCGTGTCTTGTGGGGAAAAGTGCGCAAACATGTGCAGAGTGTACAAACTAATCATGGTGAAAGGATCGAGATGGACCTAGGGGGGTGAATAGGTACAATTACAAATTTTAACTATTACTTAGCAATTTTAGGCAATAATGCGGAATATGAAGGTGAGCCTAACAATTGCAAGTGAGTACTAAGTACTAAGAAAGTAACACAAGAACATAAGTAAGCAAGCACAATATGATGTAAGTAAGTGCAATGAGACAAGTAACCACAAGTAGAGAGTTAGGGTTAGGAATAACCGCAACTCCGGGAGACGAGGATGTATGCCGATGTTCACTTCCTTGGAGGGAAGCTAGTCACCGTTAGAGAGGTGGATGTTACCACGAAGGCACACCAACGCCACGAAGGCTCACCCTATTCTCCCTTTGAGACAACACCACGAAGGCCTTTCTCAACCACTAGTGGTAGACCCTGGGGTGGTATCCAAACCCTCACAAACTTTTCAGGGGTAATCACAATGGTTGATTCCTCACCGAATGACTCCTATCGCCTAGGAGTCTCCAACCTCCAAGAGTAACAAGATCCGAGGGGAAAGACTCAAGACTTGCTCAAACCACGATTTGCTTTGGTCACAAGAAGGAGAGGGGGAAGATCTTTCTTTTGATTGGAACAACTCTTCGAAACTCTCAAGAATCAAGCTAGGATCTAGGATTTAATGTATGAGCAAGAGAGGGGAAGCACTGGTGTTCTTGAGGCGTGTTTGAGTGAAGTGTTCAACCTTATCTCGAAGAGGTAAGGGGCTATTTATACCATGTCCAGAATTGAGCCGTTTGGACAAAAGTTGACCAGCCCGGATGATCTGGGACACCACCCGGATGATCTAGACATTGTCCGGATTAATCTGGCTAAAGGCCCGGATGCAGATGGTAGAAGCAGAGCTGCGAGCAGCCTGGACAGACCGGAGGCCACCCCGGATGATCCGGACATGCCGCGGATGATCCGGATGACAGGCCGGACGATCCGGCTACAACATCAGGGTTCTCTGAAAAACAGGGCGCGGTTATCCGGATGATCCGGAACAGGATCCGGACGATCCGGGGCACAGCCCCGATGATCCGGAGGAACATACGGATGATCCGGCTTCAGCCACACCATTCTGTGATGAAAAAACGCCTATTATCCGGATGATCCGGAGCAAGGTCCGGCTGATCCGGGTGAAGCCCGGATGATCTGGGTAGCCGTCCGGTTGATCCGGCTAGGAGAAGTGGTAGGTTTTGGGTAAGGGGTTTTGCTAGGGATTTTGGTCTATTGTAAAAAATTGTTTGTGAGACAAAATGTGAGCAAGTCTTGAACCTACACCTCGGATCCCCTCTTAATAGTGCAGGATTCCTATTACTCAAGAAATATAAAAGAGCACAATACTTCATCTTTGTTTGCTCCTTTCCTCATAGATAATTTGCTTGAGTAAAATCTCATATGATGTGATCATGATGCTCATCAGCAAAAAACCAGAGGACTGACGACCTGTGTATATACTTAGCAAACAAGGTTAGTCCCCTATATGTAGATTTGTCATCAATATCAAAAAATATTCTTTAAGAGCAAGATTGCACTTTCAATCTCCCCCTTTTTTGGTAGTTGATGACAAACTACATACAGCACTCAACAAGTGAAATGTGATGCGAATAATTCTAGGAGAGTAGTCCGGTATGTGTTTTAGGAAGAGCTCCCCCTTAATGTATGCATAGGGATGTGTTTTAAGGAGAGCTCCCCCTTAAAGTATGCATGAAATAAGGTGATAAAAATACAAAATTATGCACATATGGAGTGGATGCCCTCATTCAGAATATAGTGTAGACATACACCATTAAAATCAACATAAGCAATGATAAGCAACGAATGAAGACAACATACTTAAGCACTTGCATGGTGACATAGACTCATAACTCATAAACTCGTACAAGGTATCATAACACATGATCAAAGTACCATTACAATAATCATAACACATGACCAAAGTACCATTACAATAAATAATGAGTCCACTTAACTAGAACTCTAAGCATACCAGACACACACTCATACTCCTCCTAAGAATTACATCTCCCCCTTGATAGCATGTACCGAAAAAGGGGAAGACGGTCGAGAAAGTAGGAGGATCACGCAGCATCCTCATCCTCATCATCATCATCACCATCACTCAGATCAGTAGGTGCAAGAAAGAACTCGGGAAAATCAGGGCAGAAGGAAAGTCGACCTCTGGAAGAGGAAGACGAGCAGGAATAGGCTCATCAGACTCGACAGGACTGCCAGGACACGCACGAAGGCGAGCCCTAGGAGCATTTGCCTCAGAGATGCGGTGAACCTCCTCGGTAGCAATGTGAGTAGCAGTGTAGCGGCAGGTGTCAAAGATGGATTTATGGGACTTCCCAATAAAGCGAGCAAGGCGGTCAAACGGTTTGACGAAAGGTTTGGTGTGGCGAGAAGAGCTCTCACCACACGATGGAGCAGGAGCCTTGCCTCTAGAAGTGTCATCACGCGGAGTCCACATGGAGTGAATGTTGGTCTTGTTGATGGGGCAAGTGAAGACAGAGTCAATGACGGTCTGAATGAAATGAGCATGTGGAAGAGTACGAACCTTCAGACAGCTAGCCATTTGAATCTCATGCCAAAGGAAACCTGCCATGTCAATGGGACGAGTGGGATTCTTCCGTGAGTAGTACATCAAGTCAATGTTGTAGGCCCGAACCATCCCATGATCCCCTTTCTTGGGAGCAATGGAGTTGAGGATACACTGAAAAAGCCATCGGTATTTGAGACAGAAGATACTAATATCATTAAGCTCCTTGCTTTGTTGCACTGTGGATAGCTGAGTGGTAGGCATGGTGAGACAACTACAAGCACTGATGGGCATAGCCTCAAACTTGGGATTCACATCATGGATCCAAAAAAGAGTTGCCTCAGATCCAGGCATGCCCAAGGCAGCAGCAAACTCCTCAAAAGAGACAGTGAACTGAGAATGGTGAGTCATCCAAGTGATAGAATGATCCGGATGGAAGAAACATGTGGCATAGAATTGCCGAATGGCAGCCTCATTTCAATCACAGTGGAGAGTCATAGCATGACACAGCCCCATGCCCTCAATGTTCTCTAACACACCATCAAACTTGGTTGGATTTTTCTCAATGTAATCCAAGTTCACATAATGCTGAGGAGAGAACCCTAGATGCGCAATGACGGATTGATAGATGTCCTGTTGAACCAAGGTGCGAAACCGAGGATCGGTTGCATTGGCCGGGGCGGCAAATTGATTGACTTCACTCCTTAAAGCAGCATACTCAGAGGGGTCCATGGACTGATAGCTGATAGTACGATGGCCACGGTTAGTGGGGATGACCATGGACAAAATGAGACCAGTAGGTGCGGCAGACTGCGAGCCTGAGGTAGAAACCGCTTTCTTCTTCTTGGCTTTGGTCGTGGGGCGAACCGGCACGAGCTCTTCCTCCTGGAGTTCGTCCTCATAGTCAGGGTCGTCCTGCCCGGCATAGGATGGACGAGCACGACTAGGCGCTTTCTTGAGTGGGCGATCAGCTTCCTCGGGTCCATTGATGCTTGGCGACGTGGTTCTGTGCACATGTATTGGAATGAAAACGAGGCCAACTAGATGAGAAACTGACCCTAGATGAGTAATAGGGGAAAACGAGGAGAGAAGCAGATGAGGTACCACGAGAGGGACCCGAGGAGGTCGACTTGAAGCTCCGGCCAGTACCACCACGGCCGACCACCATGGTGGAGTTGAAGACAGAGGCCGAAATTATAGAGGATCCAATCGGCCCCGGGGAAACGGCGTGAGGAGGGAGTAGATCGAGGCGACAACAGCCCGTGAGGTCGAGATCTGCCTAGTTGGCCGGACGGACTGGCGGGGCGGACCAACGAGCAGCCTCCGGCGGCGGAGCCGAGAGGATGAGGTCGAAGGGAAAAACAGGGGAATAACCCCCTATGCCCACACGACCCGATATGTTACTGGGCAAGGCGAAGACCCACCCGGATGTCCGGAAGGAGCCCCGGATGATCCGGGCAGGGCCAGATGTACGGGTAAGGGCCCGGATAAGCCCGGATGTCCGGATGTAAATCCGGATGATCCGGCCAGCCAGAATGCTGTGAGCTGGTTCTGATGTTTGTGAAGAGTGATGAGGTGATGACGTTATATGAATATTTTTATAGAGATATATATATATATAAGTAGCTTTAGTCACAACAATATCTCAAACCCATATAAACACCTAAAAAGAGTTGTAGGCTAAGTCACAATGTTTGAGTATACATAACTTGGGAGACCAAAAATTTGAACTTTTGGACCCATGATTATTACTCCATCATTTTAAAGTACTATGGACACAAAATAAGTGTCATAGTGACTTTGAGAGTGTTGGTTCTATTTATGTATTATGTAGGGTGAGAGTACTCATGAATTGAATGTCTCCCCCTAAGAATATGCCTACATCAAGACAAGACATTATGAAAATGCATTCATGGGTACTAGATTTCACATAATGTTGTCAAGCTCCAAGATACCAAGTTCACGCCTAAGTTGACAAAACCTTGCTTCGTCCAATGGCTTGGTGAAAATATCTGCAAGTTGCATATCTGTGCCAACATGAGCAATGTCAATATCACCCTTCTCCACATGATCTCTCAAGAAGTAGTACCTAATGTCAATGTGCTTGGTGCGGGTGTGATCTTTGGGATTCTCAGCAATATTGATGGCACTTTCATTATCACATAGAAGAGGCACATGCCTATAGGTGATACCGTAATCCTTCAAAGTTTGCCTCATCCATAGTAATTGAGTTGCACAACTGGCGGTAGCAATGTATTCAGCTTCGGTGGTGGAGAGGGCAACACAATTCTGTTTCTTCGAGGACCAACTTACCAAGGAGCATCCAAGAAATTGACATGCACCAGAGGTGGACTTACGATCTACTTTGTCTCCAGCCCAATCCGCATCCGTGTACCCAATGAGATCAAACTTAGCATCCTTTGGGTACCATAGACCCAACTTTGGGGTGTGAACAAGGTATCTAAGAATATGCTTAACCGCCTTATGATGACTTTCCCTAGGGGAAGCTTGAAATCTAGCACACATGCATACACTAAACATGATGTCTGGTCTAGATGCACAAAGATAAAGTAATGAACCAATCATAGAACGGTATTTAGATGGGTCGAAGGGGTTACCGTTGGTGTCTTTAGTGAGTACAATTTTGGTTGGCATGGGTGTCTTACATGGGCTAGCATCAGACATGCCAAAATTTGCTAGGATATCCTTGAGGTATTTTGCTTGAGACACGAATATTCCTTCTTGAAATTGTTGAATTTGAAACTCGAGGAAGAACTTCAAATCCGCATTGAGTGACATTTCAAAGTTCTTGGTCATTGAAGCCGCAAACTTCTTGCACAAATGAATGTTAGGAGAACCAAAAATGATATCATCTACATAGATTTGACATAAAGTCAGATCACCTTTGTCCCTCTTAGTAAAAAGAGTGGGATCGATCACCCCTCTCACGAAACCATCATCGAGTAAAAACTTCTTAAGATGATCATACCAATCACGAGGTGCTTGTTTGAGGCCATACAAAGCCTTATGAAGTTTATACACATAGTCTTTGTGATCGGGATCAACGAACCCAGGTGGTTGTGATACATATACTTCTTCTTGTAGAGGACCGTTAAGGAAAGCACTCTTCACATCCATTTGATGTAATGTAAAACCATGGAAAGCAGCATAAGCAACTAAGATGCGAATGGATTAAAGACGGGCAATAGGGGCAAAGGTCTCACCAAAGTCCAAACCTTCAACTTGTGAGTACCCTTGTGCCACTAACCTTGCCTTGTTTCGGATGATTACATCATTCTCATCTTGCTTGTTCTTGAAAATCCACTTGGTTCCAATGACGTTGTGTTTCGTAGTTGGCCTCTTGACTAATGACCATACTTGATTTCGCTCAAAACTGTTCAACTCTTCTTGCATAGAAATGAGCCAATCATTGTCCATCAATGCTTCTTGTACCTTGAGAGGCTCAGCACTAGACAGAAATGAGAAGTGAGCACAAAAGTTTGTCAATTGTTTACGAGTGACTCTACCTTCCGATATGCCGGTGAGGAATTTATCAATATCAACACGACCGGCCACTCGAGGCATGATGGAGGTTAAGGTTTCGCGAGGTTCAACTTTGTGTCCATCATCCACGTCCTCAACATATGGATCATTAATGTGTGGTGGAAGATCTTCTTGTACATATTGCATTTGTTGAGGTTCATCATCAATGATTGGACTTTCTTGTTCTTGCCTTTGATGATGATCTTGTTCTTGAAGATTCTCATGAAGAGGAACTTGATCATCTTCTTGTACTTGGACTAAGGGCGTCGGTTGAACAATAGGAGTTTGTGGTGGTAGGGGTGTTGAATTAGTTTGATGATGTGTGATACTTCCATCTTCTTCTTCATCATCAAGAGGTTATTTTTCCATTGGAAGAAGTGCACCAACACCCATGGTCAGGATATCTTGAGAGGAATCTTCTTCACCTTCATCACTTAGATCAACTTGCTCCCCATGGGAGCCATTAAATTCATCAAACACCACATCACAAGTTTCTACAACACATCCATTGGATTTGTTGTAGACTCTATAGGCGTGAGAGTTTGATCCATAGCCAACAAATATGCCCTCAATTGTTTTGGACTGAAATTTTCCTAACTGTTCTCTTTTGTTGAGGATGAAACATTTGCACCCAAATACACGAAAGTACTTGACATTTGGCTTGTTCCCAGTTAGGAGCTCATATGGAGTCTTTTCCAATATAGTACGGAAGAAGAGCCGGTTTGATGCATGGCATGCAGTGTCGACAGCTTCGGCCCAAAAACTATGTGGTGACTTGTATTCATCCAACATGGACCTTGCCATCTCTACAAGTGTACGATTCTTCCTTTCGGCTACACCATTTTGCTGAGGAGTGTATGGAGCTGAATATTGATGCTCAATCCCTTCATCACTAAGGAATTCTTCCAAGGTATAGTTCTTGAACTCAGAGCCATTGTCACTTCTTATTGCCAAGATCTCTTTGTCAAACTTGCCTTGTGCTTGCTTGGCAAAATCAATGAAGGTGATCTTTGTCTCATCCTTGGATTTGAGGAAAAACACCCATTTATATCTTGAGTAGTCATCTACAATGACAAGTCCATACTTTTTCCCACCAAGACTATCCCATGAGGGAGGCCCAAAAAGATCCACATGAAGGAGCTCTAGGGGCCTTGAAGTAGACACAATGTTCTTGGGAGGGTGCTTTGATTGATGTTGCTTCCCGGCTATGCATGCACTACACACACGGTCTTTCTCAAAAGAGACATTGGTTAGTCCCAGGATGTGATTCCCCTTTAAGAGATCTTGAAGATTTCTCATGCCGACATGGGCTAGCCGGTGATGCCATAGCCACCCATTGTTGGCCTTGCCCATTAGACAAGTTGCATGGAATGTGCTCTCTTTCGAGAAATCAACCGTGTAAAGGTTGCCATCCAACTCTCCAACAAAGGCCACTTCGAGAGTATCTCTCTTAAATACTTTCACATCCGTTAGTCCAAAGAGTGTATCATAACCAATAGAATCCAATTGGCGAACAGAAAGCAAATGGTATTTAAGGGATTGCACAAGCATGACATTTGCAAGAGACATGTCATTTGTGATAGCCACCTTGCCCAACCCGAGTACCTGTCCTTTTGAACCTCCACCAAACATAATGCTCATGAATGGTTGAATAGCTTCCATGAAATCGCAGAGCAATTTGCAATCTCCGGTCATATGATTGGTACATCCACTATCAATCACCCATTTTACTCCAACGGAGAAGGCAACCTACAAACAATTATGACTTGGTTAGAGGCACCCATTTTGCAATGGGACCTCTCAGGTTAGTCAAAAGGGTCTTAGGGACCCGAATAGCATAGAATCGGAATGCATTTCGAGGACCAACAAATTTTGCATAAACTTCTCCATCCTTAGTCTTACGAAGTACATAGGATGGAGGCATGAACTCTTTTGACTCTTTGAGAGTGGGCACGCCCCTAGTGGCCTTCCCACTAACAACCTTACCTTTCCCCTTGTGCCCTTGTCGTACAAATGTTTATTTGGGAGGGGTTGTGTACTTTTGAGAGGGCATCTTCTTCTTGCTTGTGCTTGGGTCAAACCCTAGTCCCTCTTTGGCAAACACCTCATTGTGCTGGCTCAATACCTCATTAAGGTTCTTTTGCCCTTGAGCACATGTCATGAGACCTTTCTCGATTTGAGCCTTGAGAAAATGATTTTCCTCAAGAATAGATGCTAGATCACCACTAGAGTTAGTAGTACAAGCATCAACATTAATAATAGGAGAAGAGTAAGCCTTGGCTAGGGTTTCAAGATAAGTAAGTTTGAGCGTCTCAAAACTATTTGTAAGAAGAGTTAGCTCTTCTTCCTTAGTCTTGAGGGACACGGATAGAAGCTCACAATCCTTAGAGAGAGAAGCATGAGACTTCAAAAGCTTACTTTTATCATTGATCAATTCTTCGCAAGGGTCAATAGCCTTTTTCAAGGAGGCCAGATCTTTAGTATGAACATCAATGTTTGCACCAATTTTTAAGCATAGTTCATCATTTCGTGCTTCCTCATATTGGACTTCCTGCTCAAGGATTTCACATTTTTCCTTTTCCCTAGTGACGAGGGTTTTGAGTTCCTTAATGGTGATGGTGTGCTTACTCACCATGTCCATAAGCATACGAAACATAGTGAGCTTATTTCCTTTGAGGGAGCACATGAACTTATTAAGTTTAGCAAGCATAGGATCATCTAGATCATCATCATCATAGCTATCCTCCGCATCAAGATACTCATCACTAGGAGTTGAGGGAGTGAAAAGAGGAGGATTTGATCATGGGGTTACCTTGACCTTGTTAGGAGAGCTTTGGTCCTCTCCATCTTCTACCACAACCTTTGCCATTGGGCACTTGTGAGCGTTGCCCTTGTAGTCTTTCATGTAGTTGTAGGTGACCACATCACCACTCTTGTTCACTAACCTCAGAGTGTTTTGAGAGTCTTGAGCAACTCCGGCAACACCACTAACATCATCTGGATCAGATTCTTCTTGAGTAACCATTGCTTTCCCATCTCTCTTCTTGAGCTTGGAGTTCAAAGGATTTGGCAACTTCTTATTGGGAAAGTGTCACGCCCAATATGCGATACTATCCTAAAGAGACTCGAAGGTCCCACCAAGGATAGAACCGCATATTGAAACGCTTTGCAAGGTGGATATCATTACATCAAAATTACATAATAGATGGGGATACATACAAGAGGCATACAATGCCACACGAATACAACATCAATACATCATACATAAGATCAACATCCGAACTACGGATGACACACAAACAGAAACTCAAACTACATCCACCCTGCTAGCCCAGGCTGCCGACCTGGAACCTATCCCCTGATCGAAGAAGAAGCAGAAGAAGAACTCCAAAACAAGCAAACATCGCTCTCACGTCAAGATCATCGCATAACCTGTACCTGCAACAGTTGTTGTAGTAATTTATGAGCCACGAGGACTCAGCAATCCCATTACCATGGGTATCAAGACTAGCGAAGCTTAAAGGGAAAGGACGAGGTAAAGTGGTGAGGTTGCAGCAGCGACTAAGCATATATGGTGGCTAACATACGCAAATAAGAGCGAGAAGAGAGCAAATGGAACGGTCGTGAAGCTAGCAATGATCAAGAAGTGATCCTGAACTCCTACTTACGTCAAACATAACCCAAAACCGTGTTCACTTCCCGGACTCCGCCAAAAAGAGACCATCACGGCTACACACACGGTTGATGCGTTTTAATTCGGATCTGGTGTAAAGTTATCTACAACTGGACATTAACAAATTCCCATCTGCCACATAACTGCGGGCACGGCTTTCGAAAGTTTATACCCTGCAGGGGTGTCCCAACTTAGCCCATGATAAGCTCTCGCGATCAACGAAGGACATACCTTCTCCCAGGAAGACCCGATCAGACTCGGAATCCCGGTTTACAAGACATTTCAACAATGGTAAAACAAGACCAGCAAAGCCACCCAAATGTGCCGACAAATCCTGATAGGAGCTGCACATATCTCGTTCTCAGGGCACACCAGATTGTCCAAACTTCCGGTAGGCCATCCCAGTGTTGCCCCTGGTGGCCACCGGCGGTTGACAGGTTGGACCAACACTCACGACGAGCACTGGCCCGGGGGGTAAATAAAGATGACCCTCGGGCTCCGGAAACCCAAGGGAAAAAGGGCTAGGTGAGGCAAATGGTAAAACCAAGGTTGGGCCTTGCTGGAGGAGTTTTATTCAAAGTGAACTATCAAGGGGGTCCCATAAATCACCCAACCGCGTAAGGAATGCAAAATCCGGGAACATAACACCGGTATGACGGAAAACTAGGGCGGCAAGAGTGGAACAAAACACCAGGCATAAGGCCGAGTCCCTTTACCAAGTATATAGATGTATTAATAATATAAAAGATATTGTGATATCCCAACATAATCCTGTCCACCATGGAGCAATCTTCAACTACACCTGCAACTAGTAACACTATAATAGGGCTGAGCAAAGCGGTAACATAGCCAAGCAATGGTTTGCTAGGAAGGGTGAAAAATGTTAGAGGCTGACATGGCAATTTTGGAGGTTTGAGGAACAAGTGATAGGTAGCGCACCATAGCGATAGAACGAAGCAACTAGCATAGCAATGATAGTAGTGAGATCCAGGGTAGCGGTCATCTTGCTTGAAATCCCGCTAGGCAGAAGAACGAGTCCATGAAGAAGATGAACGGGAGTAGTCGAACGAATCTTCACAATCGCAACATTACCGGACTAAGAAGCAACACCGGAAAGAAACAAACAACATGGTAGACAACCATCACATAAGCATGGCATGATACATAATCAATTATGATGCATGTCCGGTTTAAATAGGCATGGCATGGCAATTTGCAACAAACAATACTACAAATTAAGTGGAGCTCAATATGCAACGAGTTGCATATTGACAAAACACCACATGCAATTATTTAGTTTGATCTCGTTGTAAGCTACTCAATAATATTAAATGTTGTTAAACATGGCAAGAGGTGAAGCATATGAAAACTAACTATCTAGGCAAGTTTAAATGAGGCCGGAACAACAAACAACAATTCCGGAAAATCCTCATGTCCATATTTATGAATTCGGTACTGTTCTGCCCTAAACCATATTTTAAGGTTGTTAAACAGGAAAATAAAGTCCACCACGTTAAACTAGGCATTTTTCCACCCCATTTACATATAAGGTTTATTAAAATTGGAGCTACGTTTATTTAGTTATGAAATAAATCATTTAAACATGGCATTTGAGAAAAATTAAACAAACAACATTTTAAACATTTTAAACATGGATGAAAGTGGGATATTGTGAAACTAGATGAAAAACTAAGCATTTTACATGTAAAGTTTGTTTAATTCCGATGCATGGTTAATTAGTTGTTACATGTATGAAGCATGAGGGTTTTTCTGTAAAACTGTTAATTCACTGGATAATGGACAAAATCGCAGGCAAGGAAAAAAACACACTAGGCCGAATCTGGTTGGCCCAACAACGAAAAAACAACGGGAGGGTGCTGGAGGTGGCCTCACCATGGGCCATGGCCCGGAATTGCGGTGAGGTGAGGCCGGAAGGGGGGCGCTGGGCCTGGTGCGACCCACGCGCTGGCGCTGGTCAACGCGCGCAGTTGGACAAAGCGGGCGGGGAGGCAGGGGCTTGTGTTCGTCCTCGTCTCCGTGAAGCAGTACGACGCCGGCGGACTTGTCGCGGGATCCTAGCGACGGGGTCCACGGGAAGCGGCCGGTACGGCCAGATCCAGTGCGCCTCAGCAGGGAACCGGCAATCTGGACGGCGAAGCGCACGGGACGGCAGCAGCGGAGCTTGTGTCCAAGGCATGGTTCCTGCTCCTGGGCAGAGAAGACAGAGAGAGAGGGGGCACTGAGCGAGAGAGAGACGCATGGGAAGGAAGGGAGAGATGGGGAGAAGAAGGCGACGGTCCTGGGGTCGCTAATGTATGGCTCCGACGAGGGGAAGGAGGTCCCGCGAGGCAGCAAGGAGATGAGGAGGCCGGTGCCTCACGGGCTGCTCGGCCTTGGGCTATTGCTCGCCGACTATCAGCACACGGAGGTCGGGCAGAGGAGCGTACGGGCCTACAGGAGAGGTGGAGGCTGGGGCTGGACTCTCGTTGACTCGGGCGATGGGCAGTGGAGGCTGAGGATTGGGCGTCGACGGAAAACAAGGAAGGTGGTCGGGGAGATTGGATCGGGAGGAGATCCCGAGGAGATGCCAGAGAGTGGCGGCGGCGGCTGCGGCTGCGGGATTGGAATGGATGGGACGGCTAGGTTCTAGGGTTAGCTAGGCTGATATATAGCCGGTGGATTAGGGGAGGGGGTTAATCCGGTCCGTCCGGTTGAAATTGGGCGGTTGAGAGTAAATAGGTAGGGAGTCCAAAAACGAAAAGGGAGATGTTTTATAGATGTTTGGGGATGATCTGAATCCAACGGTAATGACAGAGCGGGTCGGGTTCGGGGAAGTTTCGGACACGCACGCAGGGGGGGTTTGGTTGTCACGGTCAAGAGGGAAGCAAAAACTCGATTGGTCTGGAATGGTCAGCACGAGCAAGGCGATCCAAGGGAAGGTGATGAAGGCAAAGGGAGAAACAGCAACGATGAATGAATGCAAGTTTTAAAACATGACGGCAACAGAGTGTCGATGCAATGCGAATGATGCGATGATGAAATGCAAGGCATGAACAAGATGCAAAACAAAAAAACAAAAACCCAACCACGGAGGAAAATAACATATCGCATCTCCGGAAAAGGCAAGAGTTGGAGTTACGAATATGAAAAGTTGTATCCAGGGCGTTACAACACTCCACCACTACAAGAGGATCTCGTCCCGAGATCTAGGATGGTGCCGGAGGGAAAAGGAAGAGGAAGATAAGAGGTAAACTAAGTTGCTTCTTTGACGAACGAGTGAAACCACGAACCTTGAGAGGTTGAGCAATTAAAAAGAAAGAGTACAACAGAGATTAACGATATTGCAAACAATCCGTAGGAAAAGAGGAACAAGGAACATTACGAGAACTTGAAGGTTGCAAAGACATGAATCGGGAGTTTAATGGACAAGATAGAGTTCGAAACCACTCCGGTTAAAACAAGATGAGAGAGGAAGAATTCGGGCAGCACTCCGTTTGAACATGGAAGGACTAGAACATGAACTTGAGAAGATGGGATGATACTTGATGAAATCAACAACACACTACCTCCGAAACTATTGAAAGAATGGCAGAAGGGGTAAGTAAGATTTCAGACAGCTCTCCGGTTGAGGAAGGAGGCAAAACTTGATAAGATGAGAGAACTCGAATGAAAACACGACACGCCAGTTAAATGGATAAGCATGAAAAGAACATGATCTTGACAAAACGAGGTGATGGGTGAAGAGGGCAGCATCACAATGACTCCGAAATGAAAGAATAGAAGCTAGATCATTGTGATAAAGGGAATGAAGAAGGAAATGACAACTCCTACCACAAATGATCTTGGAAAGCACCCTTCAAAGAAGGTTAGAACGGAGTTGATGGAAAACCAACAACGAAACGAATAAGCTTGTAGCGGGCTTATGGAAAACATCTCAAAATTATGAGGTGACAACCGGCCACTAAGTGAAACAATTGCTTGCTTGAGATCAACGAAGAGATGAAAACTGCTTTCGCCGAGAGGATAGGAGAAAACTTGGATCATTGATAAGCACCACAAATAGCAACATTCCTTAGGGAAGGCTTTAGGTGAAATCTATACCAAGATAACTCCAATGAAGAGATTGATGGATTGAGAAGAACTCATGCTCGAAGGAGTTGATGGGTTTAACTACCTCATTCTTAACAACTGTTGAATCACGAAACATGAAAATTGTCAAGAATGATATAACACCACCTCAAAAGATAAGGCAGAAAGAATTGCACTTTGGAATGCAAGATGAAGAATGCTTGAACGCCTCAAAACAAAACATGTGTTTAGCACCATGTTTATTTTAGAGTGTAGCTCGGCGAATCATGACTCCGAGAGAAAAACTTGAAGAACAATTGAAGAATGAAAAGAATTCTTGACGAACCACCATGTAGAGCCTCTATGAAGAACTCCGGTAATAAAAAGATGATAAAACGAAAGAGAAATTGAAAACACAAGGTGAAGCCTTGCAATAATTTAGGTGGAGCTTCGCGACGATATAACCGAGAAAACTTGGAACTCCGGAAAAGAAAAGATGAAACACTAGAAATGAGAATTACTTCATCATGAACAAACTCCGAAGGAAGGGATTAAACACTTGGATGAAACAAGAATAAGAATTACATTATGCGTATCCTTCATTAATTTGAATTGATGACAAGCAACTGATTTGGCATACTACTTATTCTCGTAGAAAGGATTAAGATAGATATAGTGCAAACTTGGGAAGGTCTTGAACGATCCACCGGTAGGATTGAAACAATGAATAAATCGATATGAGAACATAGGAATAGGAGTCTTGAACAAACCGCCGTAAGAATTAAAAAAAACAAACAAAGAAAAGATAGCGAAACATTGGGAAGAATTAGAAAATGAACGAAGATACTTGAGGGGATTTAGATACATGAGAACGAAGAGATCATGAACTGATTAGAGGGTATTTGAATGATGCATCGGAAGAATTCGAGAACGAGAGTTGAAAGCTGAGAATGAATAATTCTGAGATGATGGGCTACGGAGAATCAATCTGAAAAGACTCTTTAATTGCTCCGGATGGGTGAAAAGAATTTAAGAGAGCCATGAATCTTCGAGAGAAGGGACAAGATTTAGAGGAAACACTTCTTCGGT
The DNA here is from genome assembly GCF_002162155.2 of Triticum dicoccoides. Classification (NCBI taxonomy): domain Eukaryota; kingdom Viridiplantae; phylum Streptophyta; class Magnoliopsida; order Poales; family Poaceae; genus Triticum; species Triticum dicoccoides. The sequence goes on along the minus strand of NC_041385.1, from coordinate 266,001,178 downwards.
CTTCAAATGCGGAGAAAGAGGGGGAGAAACACCACCATGACTTGTTGAGATACTCCGGGAGATTAGAAGAGGAAAGGTTTAGCCAAAGATGAAAAGAATTTGAAAACGACCTTGGAGAAGGCATGTGACTGATGAAAATTCATACTTACGTCAAACTTCGAAAAGGATTTGAGAATAACTCCGGAATAATTAGAAGAGTCAGGTAAGATCCTGGGAAAAGACCTGTGGGTTAGGGCCCACTCAAAAGAAAACACCGTTGAAAATGATTTTAAAGAGAGATTGCACCGGTTGAATTAAATGGCTTGAATGAGAGAAAAACCTTGAAGTAACTCGAACAGATTAAGAATGGAAACATGATTCTTCTGAGATATCTTGAGCACTCCGGATAAGAATAGATAGAGGTGAACAAATAAGAGGTGCACCGACATGGAAAAACATTTGAAACGAGGAAAAGAATATGATGATTATCGAAAGCTTGAATTGGATCCACCAGAGAAGAAACAATAATGAAGGATGATGAACTTGAAATTGTTGAGCATCTTCATGGGAAATCACCGGATAAGAACATTGACGGAAAAGAATGGAGAGTCTTCCCGTCAATAAAATGGATACCCGATTAAGAAATCTGAGTCCTTGAAGAAAAGGGTGGGAGGGCGGGGTAAACAAAGACAACATGGAATGGATGAAACAAACACCGGTGAGAAAACTTAGAGTTGATCTTGTGGATGTTGAAAATGATCGGAACCACTTGAAGAGAAGCACACCGGTTGAAAAAGAATTAACATGACGACCTCGATGATCAAGAAGGATTAGTATTAACATAGCAATATGAGAACACCGTTTAGGAAAGGTATGGATTCAACATTTGACTTCGAAGAAACTTGAATACCACAAATAAAACAAAACAAAGGATTTGGCTTGCAGAATAAGCCGGAACAAATACATATGATAGAGATTTATCCAATCCCATATCATGCATCTGTCGGAAAGATATTCTAGGAGCTACTTGAATTCCCACCTATAAAACTCCCGAAACTTTCTGGTTATGCAATCTGGTGTTGGGGATACAGGGGAAGCAATATATCTCACCCAAACTAACAATACCTACATCCAAGCTGTATCCATCCATCAACACATAACCAAGAAACCTTCGGAAATCGTGTACCTCAACCTTCGAAAAGCATCCGTTATACGAGCTATGGCAATACTCCCGAACTCCCCAGTACTGGGTGACGTCGAGGTTATCTCACCAACAACTGCATAAAAGAGATTTTCGATGTCGGCAAAACTCAGGTATTACAGAACTGCAACAATAAAATTGGGACGACAACACCTCGGAGCTCAACTCCCCGGGTCACTGCCACATAAAAGACAGGAGGCACCAAGAACAATGTTCTCATCACAAAACCATCGGGACGATTCGAAGATACCCGCGTGATCCTAAATTTTTTTTAGTGAAATTTGAGGAGAGGAAAGACAAAACATCTACGTCAGGAGGCCTCACCAGAGCGACGAAGGGGGCTGAGGAGTAAAAAGAATCCTACTCTCCGATATATATAATCCTAAGACTCAAAAATAGTTTTCTTCTAGACTCAACAACGGCCAACAATCAAGGGGGCTCCTATGGTCGGTCGAGGCTCTGATACAAACTTGTCATGCCCAATATGCGATACTATCCTAAAGAGACTCGAAGGTCCCACCAAGGATAGAACCGCATATTGAAACGCTTTGCAAGGTGGATATCATTACATCAACATTACATAATAGATGGGGATACATACAGGAGGCATACAATGCCACACGAATACAACATCAATACATCATACATAGGATCAACATCCGAACTACGGATGAAACATAAACAGAAACTCAAACGACATCCACCCTGCTAGCCCAGGCTGCCGACCTGGAACCTATCCCCTGATCGAAGAAGAAGCAGAAGAAGAACTCCAAAACAGGCAAACATCGCTCTCGCATCAAGATCATCGCATAACCTGTACCTTCAACTATTGTTGTAGTAATCTGTGAGCCACGAGGACTCAGCAATCCCATTACCATGGGTATCAAGACTAGCGAAGCTGAAAGGGAAAGGAAGGGGTAAAGTGGTGAGGTTGCAGCAGCAACTAAGCATATATGGTGGCTAACATACGCAAATAAGAGCGAGAAGAGAGCAAATGGAATGGTCGTGAAGCTAGCAATTATCAAGAAGTGATCCTAAACTCCTACTTACGTCAAACATAAGCCAAAACCATGTTCACTTCCCGGACTCCGTCGAAAAGAGACCATCACGGCTACACACACGGTTGATGCGTTTTAATTCGGATCTGGTGTCAAGTTATCTACAACCGGACATTAACAAATTCCCATCTGCCACATAACCGCGGGCATGGCTTTCGAAATTTTATACCCTGCAGGGGTGTCCCAACTTAGCCCATGATAAGCTCTCGCGATCAATGAAGGATATACCTTCTCCCAGGAAGACCCGATCAGACTCGGAATCCCGGTTTACAAGACATTTCGATAATGGTAAAACAAGACCAGCAAAGCCACCCGAATGTGCCGACAATCCTGATAGGAGCTGCACATATCTCGTTCTCAGGGCACACCGGATTGTCCAAACTTCCGGTAGGCCATCCCAGAGTTGCCCCTGGTGGCCACCGGCGGTTGACAGGTTGGACCAACACTCACGACGAGCACTGGCCCGGGGGTAAATAAAGATGACCCTCGGGCTCCGGAAACCCAAGGGAAAAAGGGCTAGGTGAGGCAAATGGTAAAACCAAGGTTGGGCCTTGCTGGAGGAGTTTCATTCAAAGCAAACTGTCAAGGGGGTCCCATAAATCACCCAACCGCGTAAGGAACGCAAAATCCGGGAACATAACACCGGTATGACGAAAAACTAGGGCGGCAAGAGTGGAACAAAACACCAGGCATAAGGCCAAGTCTTCCACCTTTACCAAGTATATAGATGCATTAATAATATAAAAGATATTGTGATATCCCAACATAATCCTGTCCACCATGGAGCAATCTTCAACTTCACCTGCAACTAGTAACGCTATAAGAGGGCTGAGCAAATCGGTAACATAGCCAAGCATTGGTTTGCTAGGAAGGGTGAAAAATGTTAGAGGCTGACATGGCAATTTTGGAGGTTTGAGGAACAAGTGATAGGTAGCGCAGCATAGCGATAGAACGAAGCAACTAGCATAGCAATGATAGTAGTGAGATCCAGGGTAGCGGTCATCTTGCTTGAAATCCCGCTAGGAAGAAGAACGAGTCCATGAAGAAGATGAACGGGAGTAGTCGAACGAATCCTCACAATCGCAACATTACCAGACTAAGAAGCAACACCGGAAAGAAACAAACAACATGGTAAACAACCATCACATAAGCATGGCATGATGCACAATCAATTATGATGCATGTCTGGTTTAAATAGGCATGGCATGGCAATTTTCAACAAACAATACTACAAATTAAGTGGAGCTCAATATGCAACGAGTTGCATATTGACAAAACACCACATGCAATTATTTAGTTTGATCTCATTGTAAGCTACTCAATAATATTAAATGTTGTTAAACATGTCAAGAAGTGAAGCATATGAAAAATAACTATCTAGGGAAGTTTAAATGAGGTCGGAACAACAAACAACAATTCCGGAAAATCCTCATGTCCATATTTATGAATTCGGTACTGTTCTTCCCTAAACCATATTTTAAGGTTGTTAAACAGGAAAATAAAGTCCACCATGTTAAACTAGGCATTTTCCCACCCCATTTACATATAAGGTTTATTAAAATTGGAGCTACGGTTATTTAGTTATGATATAAATCATTTAAACATGGCATTTGAGCAAAATTGAACAAACAACATTTTAAACATTTTAAACATGGATGAAAGAGGGATATTGTGAAACTAGATGAAAAACTAAGCATTTTACATGTAAAGTTTGTTTAATTCCGATGCACGGTTAGTTAGTTATTACATGTATGAAGCATGACGGTTTTTCTGTAAAACTGTTAATTCACTGGATAATGGACAAAATCGCAGGCAAGGAAAAAAACACACTAGGCCGAATCTGGCTGGCCCAACAACGAAAAAAAGCGGGAGGGCGCTGGAGGTGGCCTCACCATGGGCCATGGCACGGAATTGCGGTGAGGTGAGGCCGTAAGGGGGGCGCTGGGCCTGGCGCGACCCACGCGCTGGCGCTGGTCAACACGCGCAGTTGGACGAAGCGGGTGGGGAGGCAGGGGCTTGTGTTTGTCCTCGTCTCCATGAAGCAGTACGACACTGGCGGACTTGTCGCGGGATCCTGGCGATGGGGTCGGCGGGAAGCGGCCGGAACGGCCAGATCCGGTGCGCCTCAGCAGGGAACCGACAATCTGGACGGCAGTGCGCACGGGATGGCAGCGGCGGAGCTTGTGTCCAAGGCATGGTTCCTGCTCCTGGGCAGAGAAGACAAAGCGAGAGAGAGGGGCACTGAGCGAGAGAGAGAGACGCACGGGAAGGAAGGGAGAGACGGGAGAAGAAGGGGACGGTCCTGGGGTCGCTGATGTATGGCTCCGACGAGGGGAAGGAGGTCCCGTGAGGCAGCAATGAGATGAGGAGGCCGGTGCCTCACGGGCTGCTCGGCCTTGGGCTGTTGCTCGCCGACTATCAGCGCGCGGAGGTCGGGCAGAGGAGTGTACGGGCCTGCAGGAGAGGTGGAGGCTGGGGCTGGACTCTCGTTGGCTCGAGCGATGGGCAGTGGAGGCTGAGGATTGGGCGTCCACGGAAAACAAGGAAGGTGGTCGCGGAGATTGGATCAGGAGGAGATCCCAAGGATATGCCAAAGAGTGGCGGCGGCAGCTGCGAGATTGGAATGGATGGGACGGCTAGGTTCTAGGGTTAGCTAGGCTGATATATAGCCGGTGGATTAGGGGAGGGGGTTAATCCGGTCCGTCCGGTTGAAATCGGGCGGTTGAGAGTAAATAGGTAGGGAGTCCAAAAACGAAAATGGAGATGTTTTATAGATGTTTGGGGATGATCTGAATCCAACGGTAATGACAGAGCGGGCCGGGTTCGGGGAAGTTTCGGACACGCACGCAAGGGGGGTTTGGTCGTCGTGGTCAAGAGGGAAGCAAAAACCCGATTGGTCTGGAACGATCAGCACGAGCAAGGCAATCCGAGGGAAGGTGATGAAGGCAATGGGAGAAACGGCAACGACGAACGAATGCAAGTTTTAAAACATGACGGCAACGGAGTGCCGATGCAATGCGAATGATGCGATGATGAAATGCAAGACATGAACAAGATGCAAAACAAAAAAAACAAAAACCCAACCACGGAGGGAAATAACATATCGCATCTCCGGAAAAGGCAAGAGTTGGAGTTACAAATATGGAAAGTTGTATCCGGGACGTTACAGAAAGGTCTTGGGAAACCTTGGTTTATCCTCTCTCTTCTCATATGGGCACTCGTTGGAGAAATGGTTGGTTTCTTCACAGTTGTAGCATTTTCTTACTTTCTTATTTTGAAATCTTCCCTTGAATTTTCCCGCGCTAAACTTCTTGACAAAGAGAGACATGTCTTCATATTAAGGGCCCTCATCGAATTCAATTTCATCACCATCTTCATCATCATCATCTTCTTCTTCCTCTTCACTTTCCTCATCTTCACATACATGCTTGGCCTTCAATGCAAGATTGATCTTTGATGATGGGGTACCATGCATGGCAAGATGTTTTGTGGCATTAGCCTTTGACTCTTCAAATAGCTGGAAGGTGGATATGATGTCATCTATAGTCATTTCCTTGAAGGTATGGTGTTGTCTTATGTCCCACACCATTTGATGGTGATATGGGGCAAGAGCATGAAGCAACCTATCCACAAGGAATCTCTTAGTCATGTTGAATCCATCTTGTGTCTTGTCACACTCACACGACTCAATGTCAGCAGTGAGGGTCATGAGACGCTCAAGAGTTTGATTGAGTGTTTCACCTTTCTCCATACAAAAGTTTTGCAATTGCCCCTTGGCAATTTCATATTGAGCACTCCGGAGGGCAGAGGTCCCAGTCTTGGATCTTATAATACTTTCCCATAGTTCCTTGGCACTTGTGATGTGTATGAACGGTCTCCTTTGCTTTTCATCCATACCTCTCCTTATACACATGATTGCAGTGCCATTGAGATTCTTGTCATAAATTTCTCTTGGTCTAGGGTTCTTTGGATCAACCACATGATAACCATACTCCATGATCTCCAGCATCTCATCGTTTCCATGTCGAAGATGATCCTGCATAGCAACTCTCCACAAGGCAAAATCGGAAGTGGCAAGTAAAGGAGGTTTTCCTTGAGGATTATATCTTGGTTTCTCAACCTGAGGTCTTGCGTAAAGCCAAGGAACACTGGAGTGTTCATTGCTAGGAGGTTGTTGACCAAGTGACGGAGCAGACACAGTTGGCTTTGAAGCCGCACCACCCAAGAGTGGTGCAAGCACCATGGACAACGTGGATAATCTCATTTGGACCAAGGCCTTAAGAGAAGCATCATGCTCCTCTTTTTGCTTAGCAAGGGCCTGTTCCAGATCCTCAGATGTAAAGGACTTGACTTCAGAAGAAGCCTCGCCTTTATCCTTTGGATCTACACCCAGGGGAGTCCCATCCGGGTTCATCTTGCTCTAGGGCGGTTAAGCCACAAGAATAGAGCACGAGGCTCTGATACCAATTGAAAGGATCGAGATGGACCTAGAGGGGGGTGAATAGGTACAATTACAAATTTTAACTATTACTTAGCAATTTTAGGCAATAAATGCGGAATATGAAGGTGAGCCTAACAATTGCAAGTGAGTACTAAGTACTAAGCAAGTAACACAAGCACATAAGTAAGCAAGCACAATAAGATGTAAGTAAGTGCAACGAGACAAGTAACCACAAGTAGAGAGTTAGGGTTAGGAATAACCGCAACTCTGGGAGACGAGGATGTATGCCGATGTTCACTTCCTTGGAGGGAAGCTAGTCACCGTTAGAGAGGTGGATGTTACCACGAAGGCACACCAACGCCACGAAGGCTCACCCTATTCTCCCTTTGAGACAACACCACGAAGGCGTTTCTCAACCACTAGTGGTAGACCTTGGGGTGGTCTCCAAACCCTCACAAACTTTCCGGGGGTAATCACAATGGTTGATTCCTCACCGGATGACTCCTACCGTCTAGGAGTCTCCAACCTCCAAGAGTAACAAGATCTGAGGGGAAAGACACAAGACTTGCTCAAACCACGAGTTGCTTTGGTCACAAGAAGGAGAGGGAGATGATCTTTCTTTTGATTGGAACAACTCTTCAAAACTCTCAAGAATCAAGCCGGGATCTAGGATTTAGTGCATGAGCAAGAGAGGGGAAGCACTGGTGTTCTTGAGGTGTGTTTGAGTGAAGTGTTCAACCTTATCACAAAGAGGTAAGGGGCTATTTATACCATGTCCAGAATTGAGCCGTTTGGACAAAAGTTGACCAGCCCGGATGATCTGGGACACCACCCGGATGATCTGGACATTGTCCAGATTAATCTGGCTGAAGGCCTAGATGCAGATGGTAGCAGCAGAGCTGCGAGCAGCCCGGATAGTCCGGAGGCCACCCTGGATGATCCGGACATGCCCCGGATGATCCTGATGACAGGCCGGACAATCCGGCTACAACATCAGGGTTCTGCGAAAAATAGGGCGCAGTTGTCCGGATGATCCGGAACAGGATCCGGACGATCCGGGGCACAACCCGGATGATCCGGAGGAACGTCCGGATGATCCGGCTTCAGCCACACCGTTCTGTGATGAAAAAATGCATATTATCCGGATGATACGGAGCAAGGTTCGGCTGATCCAGGTGAAGCCCGGATGATCTGGGTAGCCGTCCGGATGATCCGGCTAGGAGAAGTGGTAGGTTTTGGCTAAGGGGTTTTGCTAGGGATTTTGGTCTATTGTAAAAAATTGTTTGTGAGAAAAAATGTGAGCAAGTCTTGAACCTACACCTCGGATCCCCTCTTAATAGTGCGGGATTCCTAGTACTCAAGAAATATAAAAGAGCACAATACTTCATCTTTGTTTGCTCCTTTCCTCATTGATAATTTGCTTGAGTAAAATCTCATATGATGTGATCATGATGCTCATCAGAAAAAACCCAGAGGACTGACGGCCTGTGTATATACTTAGCAAACAAGGTTAGTCCCCTATATGTAGATTTGTCATCAATATCAAAAATATTCTTTAAGAGCAATATTGCACTTTCACATGGTTAGTCGTGTCCCCGGTTATGGACATCTTGAGTATCTGGTACTTGAATTATTTATTTGATCTCAACACTTTATTTATCTAATTGTTGGGTTATAATTATTACTTTGGGATTGAGTTGGAGGAACCTTCTCAATATTTTCAACCAACTTGGTAGTTAAATAAAATGTATTCCTTTGTTGTAGGGAAAAATTGGCTTTATGCAAAAATTAGACTTAGAGCTTTCACCAGCCAAATATGCATGTAGTGATAGCTATTTTTCATCATTATCCTATGGTGTGAATTTGCCAGTACATTCAATGTATTGACCTACATGGCTGCAACGTCTCATGTTGCAGGAATCTTACGACGAGTAAGTGATACATTAGGGTTACGATTTCTACACTCAACTTTGCCATTGGTGTTGATGGGAATCCACAACCTTGTTGTTTCTTCCGCTTTATGGATTGAGGTAATAGTATTTACGTTACTTTATACATGTGATTTACCTCTATTATAAATCCTTGACTATTAGGTGTGTCAGCATACCAATCCAGGGATGACACTTAAGCACAAAGACTTGACCGTCTAAGGTCGGGTCGCTACAAGATGGTATCAGAGCACATGTTTACTATAGGACGCGACCCCTAGAAACTGGCAAGCCCATAGGAAAGATTTTTCTCTTAAACTTTATTTTCAAAAAGATCTTTTACCTCTCTTCTTTTCTGAGATTTATCAAATATTCCCTTTTAGTTAGACCACCCCTTTCCCCTTTTGACCACACGAAGATACGACTGATGAGACCACTCCAAGAAGTACAAGATATCAGACAACTAAGACCACTTTGGAATAAAGAGGATTTTTACCATGCATTACAATGATGAAAACTACAACGGTTGAAGACTCCAAAAACTAGGAGAATTTGAAGGTTCTAAAGAATTTCCAGATTAGTATGACCTAGGAAGGCTACCCTCATGGAACTTGGCAGACTATGGAAGTTGTCAATACCCGAGATCAAGGTGTGTCGGAGAAAGACCGGAACATGGAGCGAAAAACTCAAAGTTTTGTCAAGAAAACCCTAAGGCAGGAGATATCAACTATGGAATGATAGTTCATGTCAATGACCAGGGCAGAAACATGGATAGCCAAGATGATATCGCCCGCTTATGCTATTGTCACCGTGCTGAGTTAAGCATGCATTTCTTCGAAAGGATTGGATGGTAGAACTCAAATGCCTATTGCCTTCATGAACGAGCGAAAGATGAAGTTTTAATCTTGGCTGGTGTATCACCAGGATCTAGAGTATTACATCAAGAAGTTTTGGTTGAATTTAGGAAGCCGTATTTGACAAGGGAGCATTTCGTGAAGAACTCAGGACCAAAAAGCTAAACATAGCCAAGCTGGAGGAGCAAAATCTCAAGGCACCGGAGATTCGTCAGGAGCTGAAGGACAGTAGGACCATGGTTCATGCCAAGGATGTTGAAACCCAGGAGTTTGGAATGCAACTCCATAAATATTAAAGGATGTCACGAGAGACTCCGCGTCAATCAAGATGATCTGGTAGAAGAACTTGAGAAGGACAAGCACGATCGGAAGAAGCCATCGGAGACATGAATAAGACTTGAAGAGTTTGTGACTTTGAAGATTTATTGACCGTTAGAAGACCAAACCCCTATTTTATACTTACGTTAGATGCGATGATTGTGAGCTGTCATTTGTTTGATGTTTTTTCCGACAACCACAAAATAAAATGCCTTTTCAAAACTATTGTTTCTATTGTGTGTATCCCTCTCTATCTCTCTTATCTCACCCCCAAAAACCCCTGGACCCAACAGAGGATGAATGGAGATGAGCTCATATTATCTGGACCGATGACTCAATTGGACACAGACCGATGGATTCAGAATATGGAAAGTTACATGAAGAATAACACTATAGCCGGAAAGGATATGGCCCAGTATGCTCTTCAGTGCTTTGAAAGAGGTGCTGCTACTTGGTGGAGGATGTACCGAACCATCAATGGATGGCAAGGAGTAACCATTTGGGAAGAATTTAAGTTAACTCTACTAAAGTCTCGTCTTGTGTCCCCGAATTTGAAGCCTTATGGAAATGATATGAAGAAACTCTGTGCATGCAAGCTTTGTGGTGAAATAGGATATAACCATAAAGAACACAAGGATGAATGCCCTAATTGTGAAGGAAGTCACCCAGCTGAAGAATGCCCAACTAGGCAGATTATTTGTTTCTTGTGTGAAGGAACTACCCACTACCCTGCTCAGTGTCACATTTACCCCATGGTACAACGAACCATCCAGCAGAAGAAGGACGTAATGAAAGGAGCACTCATGGAAATTTTAGAAGAACATGTGATGAAGGAAGAGGTGGAGGACACACCCGAAGAAGTCCCAATTAAACCCTGCACCAAGTCTTGCTATTCATGTGGTGAAGAAGGACACATCTCCTAGAATTGTATGAATGGGGATCTAGTAGAATTCCCGACAGAGGAAGTAGAGTATGACCCACAGTAAATAGAAGCCCTGATTGGAATAGAAAAGTCTAGGAAGAGAAGTAGATTGGATACCAAGAAGGACCTGACTCATATCACCTGTTTTAGGTGCAAGGAGTCAGGGCACTACTTCAACGGTTACCCAAAAAGGAAGCCGAGGACCCAAGGAGGATTTGTAGTCACAAGGAAACCTCGAGACTTGTCAGAAGTAATGTGTTTCTGCTGTAATGAAGCAGGGCACTTTGCCAGGGATTGTCCCCAAGAGAAGGAGGCTTGCGCGAAATAGTTGAGTTTGCGACAAAAGAAATGTAGTAGTAGTAGTGAGAGCATTTCTTCTATATTGAGATGTTGAGTTGAGGCATGTAATGGAAATGCAGGAGATTGTAATAATTTGAGAATCAATGAAGTTAGCAGTGATTTGGATTTTTATGAGTTGTTACTCTATGAAGAAAGATTTTGACTGTTTTCAAGGATAGGAGGAATATGGTCTATGGATGAATTTGTGAAATTCCAAGGGTTGTAGTACCCTGTGAGGACCCTTGACCCCTGGAAGAGATAATGATATTCCACGGAGTGAACTTCGGACAAAATAAGTACGAGTTTTATCTCAATATGTGGGATACACCAAGAGTATGGAGATATGAAGTACTATTGGATATAAAGGAGGTATAATGTTGGTAATAAGGAGCAACTGTAACTCTATGACGAGTCAGAGTAATCACGTTTTAGTTTGGTATCAAAAGAAGGAAGGGAGACAGTACAATTGGATGGATTTTAAGAATGCTAGGAAGCTGGATGTTGGAATCATCATCAGTTGCCCCGATGATGAGTTCAAGGTTTACAAGTGATGAGATGGGTCATAACCCATAGGCCCCAGGACCTGCCAAGAAGCAAGCACACTCTTGCTGATGGAAAAACCCGGGAAGAGGATATGCCTTCATCAACCAACGCTTTTGTAGGAGCAACGCAAAACCTGAGAGTTGTGAAGGAACGATAGATGTTTGGTTGGCTTGTAAGAATCCCTGGATTTATCCGAACTTGGTTCATCGACAAGAGAAATTCTGTAATGCTTGTGAGGATGACCGAGTGTTAGAATGCGAGATTCGCTAAACTATATACAAGGTAATGATTTGGGTGCGGGATGGATTAATCACCATACCGACTTACTCTTATTATTCTCCTTGCTATATGGGATGGTGAAAGGATCGAGAAGAGGTGTCTAGAGGGGGGGGATTAGACACTAAGTACCAAAAGTTGTAGCTTTTAACTTCTTTAAGTTTAAGTGGAGTTTTGGCACAAGTTTAACAATCACAATACAAAACAAGCAAGCATGCAAAGAGTATATGAGCAGCGGAAAGTAAAGCATGCAACTTGCAAGAATGTAAGGGGATGGGATTGGAGTGTGCAAACGCAATTGGACACACAGATGTTTGTGTCGTGGTTCCGATAGGTGGTGCTATCGTACATCCACGTTGATGGAGACTTCAACCCACAAAGGGTAACGACTGCGCGAGTCCACGGAGGGCTCCACCCACGAAGGGTCCATGAAGAAGCAACCTTGTCTATCCCACCATGGCCGTCGCCCATGATGGACTTGCCTCACTAGCGGTAGATCTTCACGAAGTAGGTGATCTCCTTGCCCTTACAAACTCCTTGGTTCAACTCCACAATCTTGTCAGAGGCTCCCAAGTGATACCTAGCCAATCTAGGAGACACCACTCTCCAAGAAGTAACGAATGGTGTGTTGATGATGAACTCCTTGCTCTTGTGCTTCAAATGATAGTCTCCCCAACACTCAACTCTCACTCACGGGATTTGGTGGAAACAAGATTTGAGTGGAAAGCAACTTGGGGAAGGCTAGAGATCAAGATTCATATGGTAGGAGTGGAATATCTTGGTCTCAACACAAGTGTAGGTGGTTCTCTCTCAGAAAATGTATGTTGGAAGTGTAGGCATGTTCTGATGGCTCTCTCCATGAATGAAGAGGAGATGGAGGGGTATATATAGCCTCCACACAAAATCTAACTGTTACACATAACTTGCCAATCTCGGTGGGACCGAATTGAGAAACTCGGTCGGACCGATTCAGCAAATCTAGTGACCGTTAGGATTTTCGGTGGGACCGGCATGCAACTCGGTAGGACCGATATGGTTAGGGTTAGGGAATAACGTAATCTCGGTGAGACCGATTACACAAACTCGGTGGGACCGATTTTGGTAATAAGCTAACCAGAGAGTTGGTCAGGTAAACTAGGTGGGACCGATTCGCTCATCTCGGTGAGACCAAAATGTTACGAAAAGGAGATAGAGAGTTTACATTGCAATCTCAGTAGGACTGATTTTGGTGAAACCAATTTTGGTAATAGATACATACAGAGAGATTACAATCCCATCTCGGTGAGACCGAGATCCCTATCGGTGAGACCGATTTGCCAAGGGTTTGTGGCAGTGGCTATGACATCTGAACTCGGTGGCGCCGGATAGAAAGAATCGGTAGGGCCGAGTTTGACTTTTGGTTTAGGTCATATGTGGATGTGAGGAAGTAGTTGAGGGCTTTGGAGCATATCACTAAGCACTTTGAGCAAGCAAGCCATTAAACAACACCTCATCCCCTCTTGATAGTATTGGCTTTTCCTATAGACTCAATGTGATCTTGGATCACTAAAATAGAAAATGTATAGTCTTGTTCTTTGAGCTTGAGCCAATCCTTTGTCCTTAGCATCTTGAAGGGGTTCCACATCCTCTAGTCCATGCCACTTCATTGTTGAACTTATCTGAAACATACTAGGTAAAAGTGTTAGTCCAACAAGAGATATGTTGACATTAATTACCAAAATCACCCAGGGAGCACTTGTGCTTTCAATCTCCCCCTTTTTGGTAATTGATGACAACATACATCAAAGCTTTAGATAAAGATATAGAGAATAACAAGTAAAGCTCTGAAAAGACATGTAACATGCATAGGCTCCCCCTACATGTATGCAATCCTGTGAATATGGAATATAGGAGCATGTGAATGCATAAACATGACAGAGTAAGCAATGTGTTACATGTATCTTGGCTATATGCATCAGAGCAGAAGATGTGAATATGGGAAATGTACCTTCATGCTCATGGGTCCTTCTTGCAAACAGTATGTACATCAACAAGAATTTCTCATACACATGACTGTGATGCATATACTTACCTTGTGGTCTTGAGTTGGCTTAGGATGGAATGAACCTGCATAAACAAGGTTAGATAACACAGATACACCTACTGGCCAGAGCGAACAAAAGAAACCACAAGAGTACCAAGACTGGGATGACATGTAGAGTGAGTACCAAGTACTACATTGGATATAGACATCTCCCCAAAGGTAAAGATGTGCAATGAATTTAAGGACTTCCTTCCCTTAGATGTCTTGCTCCCCCTGAATCTAGCATGGTATACTGGGAGAAGATAGGGAACAGAGAATCAGATCTCAAAGAAAATAAACAGAGCTAATGCAAACAAATATGAACATGTCTTTCCCCTCTTGAAGACATGTAACTTCTCTCCTCTTGAACACAAAGAATCTGGGGTCCTTGATGATTAGCATTTCTCCCCTTGAGTATTCTCTCCACCTATAGATATGATTAAGCTTTGATGTGATCTCTCTCTCCTCCTTTGACATCAATTTCCAAGAAGGGTTCTTATGGATTGTTGTCATAATGGGTTTCATCCTTGAGTCACAGAACAAAGCCGTAGGTTGAATGTGATGCTGGTCGAGGACAAGATTCATTGAGTGGAGCTAGATCAAAAAGAATGCAGAAACAAGTGGCAAGCTGTCTTTCCTGTAGTGAAATCGGTGGCACCGAGTTGTATTTTTTGGTTGTACCGAAAGGATTCGGTTGGACCGAAGGCATCGGACCGGTGAGACCGAGTTCATCACAGAGAAACACCTGTCACCTCAGCTCACTAGACAAGTAAGATCTCACAAGGATTTGCAAGGAATTAACTGAAAGATTTGCAATGAATTGGATGCAGGGAATGCAGAGAACAAACAGAAACAGAAAAGAAATCTAGATGAAGTTTTTTTTGTAAGGGGAAACAAATATGCATGAGATAAATGCAAGGGCACAGAAAAGAACACAAGAGAACTTCATCCAGAATTGGTCGGCGACAAAGTCACCTATGTTAGAGTATATTGACTTAGGAGTCAAGTTAGATCACTTGATCATAGGTCATACTCATCGTTTAAGCTCAAAATGGGGTTACCATTTTTCGTTTAAGCATCTTGATGTATTCACATCTTGTCGAGTTGCTTTGACTCATGACTTGGAGTAAAGCTTCTCTAAGATGGAATAACATACCTTGGGTGGTGGTGTTGATCGTGATCATGTAGTTGAACTTATGTGGGTTGCTCAAAGTTGATGTAGCTCATCAAGAGTTGGGAGCACCACTTGGAATTTGAGTTCATCTACCTACATGAGTTAGTTTTTGCAAGGAAGAGCACTTGTGTATCCAAAATGACAATCATGAATTTCAATAATAAATTTGTCAAAGGATATGTTTGAATGGTTCCGTGCTTCCTTGTCTTCAACCACCATTGTGTAGAGACTTGGTGATGTAGAGATTGCTCAAGATGTGAATGAGTTGCAATCTCTTAGACTTAGATTCATCCAAGTACCTACAAGGGTTAGATAACATGCAAGGTGCAAATGTATCCAAGACATAAGATAGTCATCATAAGAGAAATATCAAGGATTAGTCATAGGCTCATGCCTTGCATGTATCAAATGGAGTTCCTACTCCAAGTTTGAGGCATCAATGATGTTCAATTCACCTCTTAACCTGCAAAACGCTTTCTCATCAAGTGGTTTAGTGAAAATATCCGCTAATTGCTTTTCGGTGCGAACATGCTTAAGATTAATGTCCCCTTTGGCAACATGATCTCAAATGAAATGATGACGAACTTCAATATGCTTAGTTCGAGAATGTTGCACCTTTCATTGTCACAAAGTAATGGAACATGTTTCACATATATCCCATAATCTTTAAGAGTTTGGGTCGTCCAAAGCAATTGAGCACAACATGAACCAGCGGCAATGTATTCCGCTTCGGCGGTGGATAAGGATATCGAGTTTTGTTTCTTGGAAGACCAAGATACAAGATATCTACCAAGAAATTGACAAGTACCCGAAGTAGACTTTCTATCAACCTTGTCACTGGCATAGTCCGAGTCGGAGTAGCCAACAAGATCGAAAGAGGCCCTCTTTGGATACCAAATGCCAAAGTTTGGTGTATGGATTAAGTATCTCACTATCCTTTTCACGGCCTTAAGATGACATTCTTTAGGAGCAGCTTGAGAGTATATGAGTTTTGGCACAAGTTTAACAATCACAATACAAAACAAGCAAGCATGCAAAGAGTATATGAGCAGCGGAAAGTAAAGCATGCAACTTGCAAGAATGTAAGGGGATGGGATTGGAGTGTGCAAACGCAATTGGAGACACGGATGTTTTTGTCGTGCTTCCGATAGGTGGTGCTATCGTACATCCACGTTGATGGAGACTTCAACCCACAAAGGGTAATGGCTGCGCGAGTCCACGGAGGGCTCCACCCACAAAGTGTCCACGAAGAAGCAACCTTGTCTATCCCACCATGGACGTCGCCCACGAAGGACTTGCCTCACTAGCGGTAGATCTTCACGAAGTAGGTGATCTCCTTGCTCTTACAAACTCCTTGGTTCAACTCCACAATCTTGTCGGAGGCTACCAAGTGACACCTAGCCAATCTAGGAGACACCACTCTCCAAGAAGTAATAAATGGTGTCTTGATGATGAACTCCTTGCTCTTGTGCTTCAAATGATAGTCTCCCCAACACTCAATTCTCTCTCACAGGATTTGGATTTGGTGGAAAGAAGATTTGAGTGGAAAGCAACTTGGGGAAGTCTAGAGATCAAGATTAATATGGTAGGAATGGAATATCTTGGTCTCAACACAAGTGTAGGTGGTTCTCTCTCAGAAAATGTATGTTGGAAGTGTAGGCATGTTCTGATGGCTCTCTCCACGAATGAAGAGGAGGTGGAGGGGTATATATAGCCTCCACACAAAATCTAACCGTTACACACATCTTGCCAATCTCGGTGGGACCGAATTGAGAAACTCGGTCGGACCAATTCAGCAAATCTAGTGACCGTTAGGATTTTCGGTGGGACCGACATGCAACTCCGTAGGACCGATATGGTTAGGGTTAGGGCATAACCTAATCTTGGTGTGACCGATTACACAAACTCGGTGGGACCGATTTTGGTAATAAGCTAACTAGAGAGTAGGTCAGGTAAACTCGGTGGGACCGATTCACTCATCTCGGTGAGACCGAAATGTTACAAAAAGGAGACAGAGAGTTTACATTGCAATCTCGGTAGGACCGATTACGCAAACTCGATGAGACCGATTTTGGTAATAGATACATACAGAGAGATTACAATCCCAACTCGGTGAGACCGAGATCCCTATCGGTGAGACCAATTTGCCTAGAGTTTGTGGCAGTGGCTATGACATCTGAACTCGGTGGTGCCGGATAGAAAGAATCGGTAGGGCTGAGTTTGACTTTTGTTTTAGGTCATATGTGGATGTGAGCAAGTAGTTGAGGGCTTTGGATCATATTACTAAGCACTTTGAGCAAGCAAGCCATTAAACAACACCTCATCCCCTCTTGATAGTATTGGCTTTTCCTATAGACTCAATGTGATCTTGGATCACAAAATAGAAAATGTAGAGTCTTGTTCTTTGATCTTGAGCCAATCCTTTGTCCTTAGCATCTTGAAGGGGTTCCACATCCTCTAGTCCATGCCACTTCATTGTTGAACTTATCTGAAACATACTAGGTAAAAGTGTTAGTCCAACAAGAGATATGTTGACATTAATTACCAAAATCACCCAGGGAGCACTTGTGCTTTCAGATGGTAAATCTGAGTGACTTACCCATAGTACAGAGACGGTGATATTAAACCTTGTTTGAACCTTAGAATGGTATGGCGATGTTTCCCCTTGTACAAGGCAGCTGTTGCCAAACGTAGGTCATACGGTGAGAAATGAAGCCCAAACCCATCTCCTACAAGGGAAACCATAAATTGTTGACCACCATGAGATATCTATAGTTGTTTAGTATTGGCGCCAGACCCATCAGCTAAGAAGATCCAGTCTCGGATGAACCTTACCAAGATAAAAGGACAGAAGAATTGAGGAAAAAGGTTATGCCACTATCGGAACAGCCCAGAGGAGGAATCAATCCTGAAGGTCTGAGAAGATCGACACTGTCAACAATAAGGATGGAGTATATGAGTTTTGATGGAACTGTAACAATGTTTCTAAGGGTGGTAGCACCCCAGACCCCCTATGATGATCGATGGATTTTGAGAAGACCCCGAACCTAACCTGTTTCTTGCTAGCCTCTCCGAATCTCGAGGACGAGATTCATTTTAAGGATGGTAGGTTTGTAACATCCCAAAATCCTAATTTTGGAATGTTATATTAAATAGATAGTTTTTGATTGCTTGTGTGATGTGCTGTGTGAAATTGAGTGGAATTTGAAACTTTATGAAAGTTAAATGAGAGGGAATAAAAGGACTTACCCAAACTTTCATTTTGCATTTATGTTCTCCATGAATTCAAATTCTTTTCAAATACAAAAACTCTAGAGAGAAGATGATATGACTTCTTCCAGTTAATTAAATAAAAAAGGTTTTTGAAAAGATCTGAATTTCATTTGGAAATATTTTCAATTCAGAAACTTTAAGCAACTCAATGATTTTCATGAGAGAAGATAAAATGACTTCTTCAAAACATATGAAATATGAGTGGGAAGTTTCAAAGAATTCAAATTTAAAGTCCCTTTGAAATTATTTTCAATTTGGAGTTATTTGGGTTTTATTAAATTATTTTTCTCCAAAATAAAATATATGGAAAATAGGGTAAAATGATTCCCTACAGTAGAAAATTGGAGAGAAATAAATTTGAAATCATTTTGGTATTTTTAAAATAATATTTATTGGATTTTATTGCAACAGTAGCACTGTTTGCTTTATTTGAATTTTTGTGGATTTTATTTGATGCCATAAAAATGTCAGGTTGTAGAAAATCATTTTTTGAAATTTTTGATATATAATATGCCTATGGAAATATATATATTGTTTTTTATTCTGTTTATCTTCTCCGTTTTTATCTAAAAAACAAAACTGGACATGCGACCCATCACTAACTGCCGCCCACGTGCTCATCATAGTAGCAGCGGACGCCCATCATTTTTTCTCCTATATGGGCCAGGCCCAACCGGCCATATTCCTCCCTCACATTTTTTTTCTCCATAGCTTTTTTTCTCTTTTCAATTGCTCCAAAGAAGAAAAAAAACTGCAGCACGCAGTGTATGCGCGCCAGCCGAAGGCGTTTAGGCCCGTACGAGGCATGTTTTCTCTCTTTTCTCTTTTCGTCTAAGTTTAGTCCCATCTAAGCCTATTTTTCACCTATAAATATAGAACCATAGAGCCTCCAAAAATCATCTGATTTCGCTTAAATAAATATATTTTGGTTTGTTAGATTCACTAAAAAAAATATTTCGCCCCTCCGGCGAAAATTCTGGAAGTCCTCTCGTCTCTTTGAAGTCGTCTTTTCTCTACCTTATAAAGGTATCTTTCTTCGTATATTTTATATACTTCCGTAGCTTATTATGTAGATATTTTTCTTCCGTAAAACAACTTGGTCCTGATTTTTCAAATAGCCATAAATTTTTACTCATTCATCCAAATTAGACGAAACCAACGCCAATATTTTCGTCTTGATTCGATCTATCTAGTGAATCTATCAAATAAACTTTTTGCAACTTTCAAATTTCAAAATTTGTTTCATACCCAAATTTCTTTTGATCATATCTTTTTAGCCGTACCTACGTTTCCGATGAAACCAATGCCCACTTCTTCGTTATGATCCCCTCTATCCAGTAAAATAACTTAAACATATTTTTGAAAGTTTGAAAGTTGATTTCAAACAGATTTGAATTCAAACTTCTTTTCTTCATAACTTGAGTTTGTTTTAGTTGATTCTTTTTGCAAATCGAAGCTCTTGACCTAAATTTTTTGATAAGACCAAACCCACCCAATTTTTGCACTGTTAGAAATTGTTTTCTGTTGCAAGACTTAATTGCTTGTTTTCGAGTTTTATTTGGATCTTTCCTCGATTTCCCTTTGCATCTTTTGATTAAGTGCTTATGCATGTAATTGCTTGCTCACGATAGATTGAACGGAGTGTGACGAGTAGAACTATCAGGAATTATGAGTGCGAAGGATCTTCATCAATAGTACAAGGCAAGTTCACACTTTGATCATATTTTTCATACACAGTTTTTATGCATTAGTTTCAACCCTCAAACATTGCATGAATAAGTTTGACAATATGTGGGTACTGGGAAGTAGTTGATGAGGTAGGAACCTATTGTTTTATTATCAAACATTTGGGAGTTACTTCTACGTTATGCTCAGGATTGCTATGCTATGCTCGTAGACGTGGATTGGGTGAGTGTATCCATGACATATGTGAGTATTGTTAATTAATGGTTAACTTAAGGTGGCTACTTAAATACACATCTGGGTGGATTGGTTGAGCACCCTAGAGTACCAAGTGGTTGTCAGGGCACTTGGAGAACCCAGTGCTTGCCCAAGGGGATCCCGGAGTACCCGTGTGATCACCCTACGGAATGCCACCCAGGCTCAAAGGGATCATAAGATCATTCATGCTAGAAACTTCCGTGTGCAGCCACAAGCCAATATGGGCTCTGGCGTAGTTGAGTAAGTTGCGTGAGCTCTTGAAGAGGTAGACTAGCAGATGTAGAGGGTTGTAGGTGGTATTGTCTACCCAGAGTAAAGAGTTAATGTTTCTGAAAGACTGTGTCTGGGTCATCTGTTTCTCAAACATCATGTAGTGCGAGAAATTCAACGGAGGAGATCGAGTCTTGTGGGGAAAAGTGCGCAAACCTCTGCAGAGTGTACAAACTAATCATGGTTAGCCGTGTCCCCGGTTATGGACATCTAGAGTATCTGGTACTTGAATTATTGATTTGATCTCAACACTTTACTTAACTAATTGTTGGGTTATAATTATTACTTTGGGATTGACTTGGAGGAACCTTCTCAATATTTTCAACCAACTTGGTAGTTAAATAAAATGTATTCCTTTCCAAATATGCATGTAGTGATAGCTATTATTCATCATTATCCTATGGTGTGAATTTGTCAGTACATTCAATGTACTAACCTACATGGCTCCAACGTCTCATGTTGCAGGAATCTTACGACGAGTAAGTGATACATTAGGGTTATGATTTCTACACTCAACTTTGCCGTTGGTGTTGATGGGAATCCAGAACCTTGTTGTTTCTTCCACTTTATGGATTGAGGTAATAGTATTTACGTTACTTTATACATGTGATTTACCTCTATTATAAATCCTCGAGTACCGTGTGTGTCAGCATACCGATCCAGGGATGAAACTTAAGCACATAGACTTGACCGTCTAAGGTCGGGTCGCTACAAGATGGTATCAGAGCACATGTTGACTGTAGGACGCGACCCCTAGAAACTAGCAAGCCCATAGGAAATTTTTTTCTCTTAAACTTTATTTTCAAAAAGATCTTTTACCTCTCTTCTTTTCTGAGATTTATCAAATATTCCCTTTTAGTTAGACCACACCCCTTTCCCCTTTTGACCACACGAAGATATGACTGATGAGACCACTCCAAGAAGTACAAGATATTGGACAACTAAGACCACTTTGGAATAAAGAGGATTTTTACCGTGCATTACAATGATGGAAACTACAACGGTTGAAGACTCCGAAAACTAGGAGAATTTGAAGGTTCTAAAGAATTTCCAAATTAGTATGACCTAGGAAGGCTACCCTCATGGAACTTGGCAGACTATGGAAGTTGTCAATACCCGAGATCAAGGTGTGTCGGAGAAAGACCGGAACATGGAGCGAAAAACTCAAAGTTTTGTCAAGAAAACCCTAAGGCAGGAGATATCAACTACGGAATGATAGTTCATGTCAATGACCAGGGCAGAAACATGGATAGCCAAGATGATATCGCCCGCTTATGCTATTGTCACCGTGCTGAGTTAAGCATGCATTTCTTCGAAAGGATTGGATGGTAGAAGTCAAATGCCTATTGCCTTCACGAAAGAGCGAAATATGAAGTTTTAATCTTGGCTGGTGTATCACCAGGATCTAGAGTATTACATCAAGAAGTTTCGGTTGAATTTAGGAAGCCGTATTTGACAAGGGAGCATTTCGTGAAGAACTCATGACCCAAAAGCTAAACATAGCCAAGCTGGAGGAGCAAAACCTCAAGGCACCGGAGATTCGTTAGGAGCTGAAGGACAGTAGGACCATGGTTCATGCCAAGGATGTTGAAACCCAGGAGTTTGGAATGCAACTCCATAAATATTGAAGGATGTCACGAGAGACTCCGCGTCAACCAAGATGATCTGGTAGAAGAACTTGAGAAGGACAAGCATGATCGGAAGAAGCCATCGGAGACATGAATAAGACTTGAAGAGTTTGTGACTTTGAAGATTTATTGACCGTTAGAAGACCAAACCCCTGTTTTATACTTACGTTAGATGCGATGATTGTGAGCTGTCATTTGTTTGATGTTTTTTCCGACAACCACAAAATAAAATGCCTTTTCAAAACTATTGTTTGTATTGTGTGTATCCCTCTCTATCTCTCTTATCTCACCCCCCAAAACCCCTGGACCCAATAGAGGATGAATGGAGATGAGCTCATATTATCTAGACCGATGACTCAATTGGACACGGACCGATGGATTAAGTATATGGAAAGTTACATGAAGAATAACACTATAGCCGGAAAGGATATGGCCCAACATGCTCTTCACTTCTTTGAAATAGGTGCCTCTACTTGGTGGAGGATGTACCGAACCATCAATGGATGGCAAGGAGTAACCACTTGGGAAGAATTTAAGTTGACTCTGCTAAAGTCTCGTCTTGTGTCCCCGAATGTGTAGCCTTATGGAAATGATATGAAGAAACTCTGTGCATGCAAGCTTTGTGGTGAAATAGGATACAACCATAAAGAACACAAGGATGAATGCCCTAATTGTGAACGAAGTCACCCAACTGAAAAATGCCCAACTAGGCAGATTACTTCTTTCTTGTGTGAAGGAACTACCCACTACCCTGCTCAGTGTCACATTTACCCCATGGTACAACGAACCATCCAGCAGAAGAAAGACGTAATGAAAGGAGCCCTCATGGAAATTTTAGAAGAACCTGTGATGAAGGAAGAGGTGGAGGACACACCCGAAGAAGACCCAATTAAACCCTGCACCAAGTCTTGCTATTCATGTGGATAAGAAGGACACATCTCCCAGAATTGTCTGAATGAGGATCTAGTAGAATTCCCGATAGAGGAAGTAGAGTATGACCCACAGGAAATAGAAGCGCTGATTGGAACTGAAAAGTCCAGGAAGAGAAGTAGATTGGATACCAAGAAGGACCTAAGGCATATCACCTGTTTTAGGTGCAAGGAGTCAGGGCACTACTTCAACGGTTGCCCAAAGAGGAAGCCGAGGACCCAAGGAGGCTTTGTAGTCACAAGGAAACCTCGAGACTTGTCAGAAGTAATGTGTTTCTGCTGTAATGACGCAGGGCACTTTGCCAGGGATTGTCCCAAAGAGAAGGAGGCTTGTGCAAAATAGTTGAGTTTGCGACAAAAGAAATGTAGTAGTAGTAGTGAGAGCATTTCTTCTATATTGAGATGTTGAGTTGAGGCATGTAATGGAAATGCAGGAGATTGTAATAATTTGAAAATCAATGAAGTTAGCAGTGATTTGCATTTTTATGAGTTTTTACTCTATGAGAAAGATTTTGACCATTTTCGAGGATATGAGGAATATGGTCTATGGATGAATTTGTGAAATTCCAAGGGTGGTAGTACCCTGTGAGGACCCTTCACCCCTGGAAGAGATAATGATATTCCATGGAGTGAACTTCAGACAAAATAAGTACGAGTTTTATCTCAATATGTGGGATACCCCAAGAGTATGGAGAGATGAAGTACTATTGGATATAAAGGAGGTATAATGTTGGTAATAAGGAGAAATTGTAACTCTATGACGAGTCGGAGTAATCATGTTTTAGTTTGGTACCAACAGAAGGAAGGGAGATAGTACAATTGGATGGATCTTAAGAATGCTAGGAAGCTGGATGTTGGAATAATGACCAGTTGCCCCGATGATGAGTTCAAGGTTTACAAGTGATGAGATGGGTCATAACCCACAGGCCCCAGGACCTGCCAAGAAGCAAGCACACTCTTGCTAAAGGAAAAACCCTGGAAGAGGATATGCCTTTATCAACCGATGATTTTGTAGGAGCAACGCAAAACCTGAGAGTTGTGAAGGAACGATAGATGTTTGTTTGGCTTGCAGAATCCCTGGATTTATCCGAACTTGGTTCGCCGACAAGAGAAATTCTGCAATGCTTGTGAGGATGATCGAGTGTTAGAATGCGAGATTCGCTAAACTATATGCAAGGTAATGATTTGGATGCGGGATGGATTGATCACCATACCGACTTACTCTTATTCTTCGCCTTGCTATATGGGATGGTAAATCTGAGTGACTTACCCATAGTAGAGAGACGGCGATATTAAACCTTGTTTGAACCTTAGAATGGTATGATGATGTTTCCCCTTGTACAAGGCAGTTGTTGCCAAACGTAGGTCATACGTTGAGAAATGAAGCCCAAACCCATCTCCTGCAGGAGAAACCATAAATTGTTGACCACCATGAGATATCTATAGTTGTTTAGTATTGGCGCCAGACCCATCAACTAAGAAGATCCAGTCTCGGATGAACCTTACCAAGATAAAATGACAGAAGAATTGAGGAAAAAGGTTATGCCACTATCGGAACAGCCCAGAGGAGGAATCAATCCTGAAGATCTGAGAAGATCGACACTGTCAACAATAAGGATGGAGTATATGAGTTTTGATGGAATCGTAACAATGTTTCTAAGGGTGGTAGCACCCCAGACCCCCTATGACAATCGATGGATTTTGAGAAGACCCCGAACCTAACCTATTTCTTGTTAGCCTCTCCGAATCTCAAGGACGAGATTCATTTTGAGGGTGGTAGGTTTGTAACATCCCAAAATTCTAAATTTTGGAATGTTATATTAAATAGATATTTTTTGATTGCTTGTGTGATGTGTTGTGTGAAATTGAGTGCAATTTGAAACTTTATGGAAGTTAAATGAGAGGGAATAAAAGGACTTTCCCAAACTTTCATTTTGCATTTATGTTCTCCATGAATTCAAATTCTTTTCAAATACAAAAACTCTAGAGAAAAGATGATATGATTTCTTCGAGATAATTAAATGAAAAAGTGTTTTGAAAAGATTTGAATTACATTTGGAAATATTTTCAATTCAGAAACTTTAAGCAACTCATCAATTTTCATGAGAGAAGATAAAATGACTTCTTCAAAACATATGAAATATGAGTTGGAAGTTTCAAAGAATTCAAATTTAAAGTCCCTTTGAAATTATTTTCAATTTGGAGTTATTTGGGTTTTATTCAAATTATTTTTCTCCAAAAATAAAATATATGGAAAATAGGGTAAAATGATTCCCTACAGTAGAAAATTGGAGAGAAATAAATTTGAAATCATTTTGGTATTTTTAAAATAATATTTATTGGACTTTATTGCAACAGTAGCACTCTTTGCTTTATTTGAATTTTTGTGGATTTTATTTGACCCCATAAAAATGTTCAGGTTGTAGAAAATCATTTTCTGAAAATGTCGTTATATAATATGCCTATGGAAAAATATATATTATTTTTCTGATTCTGTTTATCTTCTCTACTTTTATCTAAAAAACCAAAACTGGACATGCGACCCATCACTAACAGCCGCCCACGTGCTCATCATAGTAGCAGCGGGCGCCCATCATTTTTTTCTCCTATATGGTCGAGGCCCAACCGGCCATATTCCTCCCTCACATTTTTTTCTCCATAGTTTTTCTTTTCTCTTTTCAATTGCTCCAAAGAAGAAGAAAACTGGAGCACGCAGTGTACTCGCACCGGCCGAAGGCCTTTAGGCACGTACGAGGCATGCTTTCTCTCTTTTCTCTTTTCGTTTAAGTTTAGTCCCACATTGTCTAGCCTTTGACATTTAAGCCTCTTTTCCACCTATAAATATAAAACCATAGAACCTTTAAAAATCATCTGATTCGGGTTAAATCAATATATTTTAGTTTAACTAGATTCACTAAAGAAAAATATATTTCTCCTCTCCAGCGAAAATTCTGGAAGTTGTCTTTTCTCTACCTCATAAAGGTATCTTTCTTCATATTTTTTTATACACTTCCGTAGCTTATTATGTAGATATTTTCTTTCTTTAAAACAACTTGGCGTTGATTTTTCAAATAGCCATAACTTTTTACTCGTTCATCCAAATTAGACGAAACCAACGCCAATATTTCGTCTTGATTCCACCTATCTAGTGAATCTATCAAATAAACTTTTTGCAACTTCAAATTTCGAAATTTGTTTCATACTCAAATTTCTTTTGATCATATCTTTTTATTGATACCTCCGTTTTTGATAAACCAACGCCCACTTCTTCGTTATGATCCTCTCTATCCAGTAAACATATTTTTGAAAGTTTAAAACTTGATTTCAAACAGATTTGAATTCAAACTTCTTTTGTTCATAACTTGAGTTTTATAACTCTA
The DNA here is from genome assembly GCF_002162155.2 of Triticum dicoccoides. NCBI lineage: Eukaryota > Viridiplantae > Streptophyta > Magnoliopsida > Poales > Poaceae > Triticum > Triticum dicoccoides. Next base: position 265,974,662 of record NC_041385.1, on the reverse strand, counting down.
TTTCAGTTGATTCTTTTTCCAAATCGAAGCTCTTGACCTAAACTTTTTGATAAGACCAAATCCACCCAATTTTGGTACTGTTAGAAATTGTTTTCTGTTGCAAGAGTTAATTGCGTGTTTTCGAGTTTTATTTGGATCTTTCCTCGATTTCCCTTTGCATCTTTTGCTTGAGTGCTTATGCATGTAATTGCTTGCTCACGATAGATTGAACGGAGTGTGACGAGTAAAACTATCAGGAATTATGAGTGCGAAGGGTCTTCATCAACAGTACAAGGCAAGTTCACACTTTGATCTTATTTTTCATACCCAGTTTTTATGCATTAGTTTCAACCCTCAAACATTGCATGAGTAGGTTTGACAACATGTGGGTACTGGGAAGTAGTTGATGAGGTAGGAACCTATTGTTTTATTATCAAACCTTTGGGAGTTACTTCTATGTTATGCTCAGGATTGCTATGCTATGCTCGTAGACATGGATTGGGCGAGTGTATCCATGACAGATGTGAGTATTGTTAATTAATGGTTAACTTAAGGTGGCTACTTAAATACACATCTGGGTAGATTGATTGAGGCACCCTGGAGTACCCAGTGGTTGTTAGGTCACCTGGAGAACCCAGTGCTTGCCCAAGGGGATCCCGGAGTACCCGTGTGATCACCCTACGGAATGCCACCCAGGCTCAAAGGGATCATCAGATCATTAATGCTAGAAACTTCCGTGTGCAGCCACAAGCCAATATGGGCTCTGGCATAGTTGAGTAAGTCATGAGCTCTTGAAGAGGTAGACTACCAGATGTAGAGGGTTGTAGGTGGTACTGTCTACCTAGAGTAAAGAGTTAATGTTTCTGAAAGACTATGTCTCGGTCATCCGTTTCTCAAACATCATGTAGTGCGAGAAATCCAACAGAGGAGATCGAGTCTTGTGGGGAAAAGTGTGCAAACCTATACAGAGTGTACAAACTAATCATGGTTAGCTGTGTCCCCGGTTATGGACATCTTGGGTATCTAGTACTTGAATTATTGATTTGATCTCAACACTTTACTTAACTATTTTTTGGGTTATAATTATTACTTTGGGATTGAGTTGGAGGAACCTTCTCTATGTTTTCAACCAACTTGGTAGTTAAATAAAATATATTCCTTCGTTGTAGGAAAAAATTGGCTTTATGCAAAAATTAAACTTAGAGCTTCCACCAAGCAAATATGCATGTAGTGATAGCTATTATTCATCATTATACTATGGTGTGAATTTGCCAGTACATTCAATGTACTGACCTACATGGCTGCAATGTCTCATGTTGCAGGAATCTTACGACGAGTAAGTGATATGTTAGGATTACGATTTCTACACTCAACTTTGTCGTTGGTGTTGATGGGAATCCACAACCTTGTTGTTTCTTCCGCTTTATGGATTGAGGTAATAGTATGTATGTTACTTTATACATGTGATTTACCTCTGTTATAAATCCTTGAGTACTCTGTGTGTCAGCATACCGATCCAGAGATGACACTTAAGCACAGAGACTTGACCGTCTGAGGTCGGGTCGCTACAAAGGATCTATGACAATATAACTTCTATGTGAATATGAACAAACATAAATTGCCTTCCTGGTTGTTTCTTATTTTCCTAATCTTTAATATATTCCAAACTGACAGAAAATATTTTTGCGGATTTTTTGGAGTCAGTTTACTTACCGTATCACGTACCTCCTCTTTTTCACGATTCTGGAGTGTTGCGGAAGGTTTCTTTTGTGTGTTCCTCCGGTGTGATTGTTTGAATAATATCGCATATAATGTTTTATTCTTTGCCCGTTGACATCCTTTGGATTAGTGCCTTCGGAGTTATTTATTTTAATGGCTCCAGATTGATAAACTTCTTCGATAACATAAGGTCCTTCCCATTTGGAGAGAAGTTTTCCTGCAAAGAATCTGAAACGAGAGTTGTAAAAAAGAACATATTCTCCAACTTTGAGCTCACACTTTTGGATTCTTTTATCATGCCATCTTTTAACTTTTTCTTTAAATAACTTGGCATTTTCATGGGCTTGGGTTCTCCATTTATCTAGTGAGCTAATATCAAATAACCTCTTTTCACCGGCAAGTTTGAAATAATAGTTGAGTTCTTTAATTACCCAATATGCTTTATGTTCTAACTCAAGAGGCAAATGACAATCTTTTTCATAAACCATTTTATAAGGAGACATACCCATAGGATTTTCATATGTTATTCTATAAGCCCAAAGTGCATCATCTAATTTCTTAGACCAATTCTTTCGGGGCATATTGACAGTTTTTTGTAAAATTAATTTTATTTCTCTATTACTAAGTTCAACTTGGCCACTAGACTCGGATGATAGGGGGATGCAACTCTATGGTTAACATCATACTTAGCAAGCATTTTACGAAAAGCACCATGAATAAAGTGTGAACCACCATCATTCATTTAATACCTAGGGACTCCAAACCTTTGGAAAATAATTTCCTTAAGCATTTTAATAGAGGTGTTGTCATCAGCACTACTAGTTGGAATAGCTTCTACCCACTTAGTAACATAATCGACAACAACCAAAATATGTTTATACCCATTATAGGAAGGAAAAGGTCCCATGTAATCGAAACCCGAAACATCAAATGGTTCAATAGAAAGAGAATAATTCATAGGCATTTCCTGACGCTTACCAATATTACCAATTCTTTGACATTCATCACATGATAAAACAAACATACGGGCATCCTTGAAGAGAGTAGGCCAATAGAAACCAGATTGCAATACCTTATGAGCAGGTCTATCTCCCGCGTGATGCCCTCTGTAAGCTTCAGAGTGACATTTTCATAGGATTTGTCCCTATTCGTGCTTAGGTACACAACGTCTAATAATACCATCTATTCCTTCTTTATAAAGATGTGGGTCATCCCAAAAGTAATGTCTTAAATCATAGAAGAATTTTTTCTTTCGTTGGTATGTGAAGCTAGGTGGTATATATTTAGCATCAATATAATTAGCATAGTCAGCATACCAAGGAGTGTTATGAGAAAATTTTATTGCAGCTAATTGCTCATCAGGATATTTAGAACCAAGGGCACCTTCTCAAAGATCTGAACAAATTTTACAATAAAATGCAGGTCCCATGGGTTCAGTTGATCTGGGATAGCTATTATGATGGAGTTTGGCCCCATGCCACCATACTCACTGGTTCATTTTGGTGGAAGGATATTCTCAAGCTTGCTGACCATTATATGTCAATTTCCTCAGTACAGATTAATATGGGGGATTCTTCTCTTTTCTGGCTTGATGCTTGGCATGTGGGTGGTTCTTCCAGGCCCTTGAGTCTCAGATTACCAAGGCTTCTCCTTTGTTTTGGATGACAAGGTTTTTGTCAGGGATTTCATACAAAACCAGGATTTGTTCTCCATGTTCCATTTGTCAATATCCTAGGTGGCAGCATCTGAATTGGAAATCTTGGAAGGATGGCTATTTCATCTGCAGAGAGATCCTTCCTTGCCTGATGTTTGGATATGGCCTGGAAAGTCTGGACAATACTCTGCTAAGAGCTTTTATGACATCATGCATACACACCTTCCAATTGTCCAACCATGTAAGTGGTTATGGCAGAGCAGACGCACTATGAAAATCAAAGTTTTTGGCTGGCTTCTTTTCTTTGACAGGCTAAACACAAAGGACATGTTGGTCAGAAGGCATTGGAGGTCCCCCATGGATGATAATCTATGTGCCATCTGTAATGCCTATGTTTATGAAGATAGGGCTCATCTCTTTTTTGAATGTAATTTCAGCTGCAGGGTTTGGAACTACTTGCAAATTGATTGGAGTCATGGCTCCAATATTCACTTTGTATCACCCAAGCAAGGTAGAGATTTGGTCATCCATTTTTCTTTGAGGTGATGCCCACAACTGCTTGGAATATATGGATCTTGAGGAATGGGTGAACCTTCAGGGGGACAAGGGCTACTTTTGCTGCATGGAGATGTAACTTCGTACATGATATTGTTCTGCTGTCTCATAGACTCAAAGATAGCATTAAGCATAGCCTTGTAGATTGGGTTAACTCCCTCATGTAAATGTAAGTTTTTCTTTCGTAGTTTAGGATTGTAACTTTCTAAACTTCTCTGTACAGTTTTGTTTGGCTTTATGCTTGAATAAAAGGCTGTGGGGTTTTTACCCTACAGTAAATATTCAAAAAAAATTGCTCATCAGGAAAACTATCATTAATAGGTTGTGGGTCATTGAGAATATTTTCGAACTTAGACAAGTTATCAGCTACGGGGTTCTCACCTCCTTTTCTATCAGTGATATTTAAGCCAAATTCTTGTACTAAGAGAACCCACCTAATGAGTCTAGGTTTACCATCTTCCTTTTCCACAAGATATTTAATAGCAGCATGATCAGTATGAACAGTAACTTTAGAATCAACAATGTAAGATCTGAATTTATCACAAGAAAACACCACTGCTAAAAATTTCTTTTTCAGTAGTAGCATAATTTATTTGGGCACTATCTAGAGTTTTACTAGCAAAATGGATAACATTTAATTTCTTATCAACTCTTTGTCGTAAAATAGCACCAACAACATAATCACTAGAATCACACATGATTTCAAAAGGCAAGTTCCAGTCAGGTGGTTGAATAATAGGTGCAGAAATTAAGGCTTTCTTAAGTGTTTCAAAGGCTTCTACACAATCATCATCAAAAACAAATGGAACATCCTTTTGTAAAAGATTGGTAAGAGGCCTAGAAATTTTAGAGAAGTCTTTAATAAATCTCCTATAGAAACCAGCATGACCGAGGAAACTACGAATACCTTTAATATCTATGGGATGGCATTTTCTCAATTGCATCAACTTTGGCTTTATCCACCTCAATACCTCGTTCAGAAATTTTATGTCCCAAGACAATACCTTCATTGACCATAAAGTGGCACTTCTCCCAATTCAAGACAAGATTAGTTTGCTCGCATCTCTACAAAACTCGATCAAGGTTGCTTAAGCAATCATCAAAAGAAGTTCTGTAGACAGAAAAATCATCCATGAAAACCTCAACAATCTTTTCACAAAAGTCGGGGAATATAGCAGTCATACATCTTTGAAAGGTAGCAGGTGCACTGCATAAACCAAAAGGCATGCGTCTATAAGCATAAGCTCCAAAAGGACAAGCAAAGGTGGTTTTCTCTTGACCAGGTTGTGAAACCGGTATTTGAGAAAAACCAGAATATCCATCGAGAAAACAAAAGTGTGTGTGCTTAGATAATCTTTCTAGTATTTGATCAATGAAAGGCAGAGGGTAATGATATTTTCTAGTTGCTTTATTTAATTTTCTAAAATCAATTACAATCCTGTAGCTAATGACAATTCTTTGTGGAATAAGTTCATTCTTATCATTAGGTACAATAGTAATACCTCCTTTCTTAGGGACACAATGAACGGGACTTACCCATCTACTATTAGCTATGGGATAGATTATACCTACTTCCGGAAGCTTCAGTATTTCAGTTCTTACCACTTCTTTCATCTTAGGATTTAAACGTTGTTGGTGATCAATAACAGGTTTAGCATCAGGTTCCATATTAATCTTGTGCTGACAAAGAGTGGGACTAATTCCCTTAAGATCATCAAGAGTGTATCCAATAGCAGCTTAGCGCTTCTTCAGAATTTTCAATAATCTTTCTTCTTCATGTTCTGAAAGGTTAGCACTAATAATAACATGATATATCTTTCTCTCATCAAAATAAGCATATTTCAAAGTGTTTGCCAATTGTTTTAATTCAAACACATGATCACCTTTAGGTGGAGGAGGTCCTCCCAGAGTTTCAATAGGCAAATTGTGTTTAAGTAGAGGTCGATGTTCAGAGAAAATTTTCTCTATCTCATTTTCATGCATATGCATATCATTTTCATGGTCTAGCAAATATTGTTCTAGTGGGTCAGTAGGAGGCACGGCAATAGAAGCGAGATCAATTATTTCATCCTTACTAGGCAAACCTTTCTTATGATGTTTTCTACTAAACTTGGAAAAATTAAACTCATGAGACTCATCACCAAAACTAACACCGACGGTTTGTTTCTCACAATCTATTTTAGCATTAACGGTATTCAAGAAGGGTCCACCAAAGATAATGGGACAAAAGTCATCTTGTGGGGAACCAAGAACTAGAAAATTAGTAGGATATTTTATTTTCTCACACAAGACTTCAACATCTCTAACAATCCCAAGTGGTGTGACGGCGTCTCTAACTCTCTATTAGAATGTTTAATAGTAATATCTATGTCTTCTATTTCGGCAGGTGCTATATCATTCATAATTTATTGATATAAGGTAAAAGGAATAGTACTCACGCTAGCACCTAAGTCACATAAACCATGATAGCAGTGATCTCCTATTTTGACTGAGACAACAGGCATGCCAACATTAGGTCTATGTTTATGTTTTTCATCAGGCTCGGCAATTCTAGCAGCTTCATCACAGAAGTAAATAACATGCCCATCTATATTATCTACCAGGAGATCTTTAACCATAGCAACACTCAATTCTACGTTGAGTTGTTAAACACGTTTAGATGCTCTAATATAGCTTTTATTGACCACGGTTGGGACCTTAGCATGTTCCTTTATCCTTACAGGAAAAGGCGGTTTTTCAATATAAGTAGGGACCAACATTATAAATAATAGTTTCATCTTTAACCACAACCGATTCTTTAATTTCTTCTTTAATAGGTGGATGATATTTAAACCATTTATCCTTAGGGAGATCAACATGAGTAGCAAATGATTCACAAAAGGAAGCTACTATCTCAGAGTCAAGTCCATATTTAGTGCTAAACTTTTGAAAAGCATCGGTATTCATAAAAGATTTAACACAATCAAACTCAAGCTTAATACCTGAATCTTTGCCTTTGTCGAGTTCCCAATCTTCAGAGTTGCGTTTAATTTTTTCTAAAAGATCCCACCTGAATTCAATAGTCTTCTTCATAAAAGAACCAGTGCAAAAAGTATCGAGCATGGATCGATCATCATGAGAAAGCCGAGCATAAAAATTCCAAATGATAATTTCACTTGAGTGCTCATGATTGGGGCATGAATATGACATTGACTTAAGCCTCCCACAAGCTAGAGTGATAATTTATCCTTCACGAGGCCAAAAATATATATGTAATTCCGATCACGATGAACTAGATGCATAGGGTAATTTTTTTTGTGAAATTCCAATTTCAATCCTTTCCAATTCCAAGATCCAATATCATCCGCATAGCCTGTATCATGCCAATACTTTTCCCTTCAAAGATAAAGGGAAAACATTCTTCTTAGCTTAATCTCCGGGTAAACCTACAAGCTTAAATAATCCACAAGTTTCATCCACATATATCGAGTGCATATCAAGATGATCGGTTCCATCTCCTGCATAAGGATTAGCTAGCAGTTGTTCTATCATACCCAAAGGAATTTCATAACCAATATTTTCAGTAGGTGTAGTAGGTTGAGAGGCAACTAATTGTGGTTCCGGCCGAGGTGAAGATACCCCGAACAAACCTCTCAAAGGATTGTTCTCCATAGTAACAAGTGACAATAAATTTCAGCATGTAGTAATAATTTTTCCTTACCGCTTTCCACTTACCAAGAGCATGCTACCTATTGAGAACTATGTTAGTTTTCCCTTGAAGAGGAAAGGGTGATGCAGCAAAGTAGCGTAAGTATTTCCCTTAGTTTTTCAGAACCAAGGTATCAATCCAGTAGGAGGCCACACGCAAATCCCTCGTACCTACACAAACAAATAAGAACCTCGCAACCAACGCGATAAAGGGGTTTTCAATCCCTTCACGGCAACTTGCAAAAGTGAGATCTAATAGAGATAATAATAAGATAAATATTTTTGGTATTTTTATGATACTAGCACAAATGCCCGTGCGTTGCAATGGGTGAGAAAAATCCCACACTTCTCTAATCCAATGGCTCAAGACCCCCCTCCTCCTCCCACACCCACCGCCAGAAATGATGACATCAAGAAACTCTTTCAAATCCTCCATGCTGCCATGAAAAGTTGTGTTGTGTAAACATAAACATGAATGGATTTCGTAAGTGTATTGAAGGTGTGTGCAATTTTCAAATCATAGAAATATCTACCTGCTTGCGAGTATCTCTTCATGCCCTAGTGATGCCCAATAAATATTGCATTATAAAAAAATAGTAAAGTGCATTTTAGTACAATGTCTTTGCTTCACTATGGAGGCAACACATATTTCCATGGTATATGTGTGCCATATCATTATTCGTGTCCAAAGGTATTAGGGCATAGTTCTTTTGCCAGGATCTGGGAATTCTCCTAGAATCCGACCTCTACCCAGCTTCTCCCAGAATCTTTGGGCCCCATTTGTTTTACAATCCTATCTAGTTAGAGTCTAATTAGCTAGGATTGTAAAACAAATGGGGACCAAAGATTCTGGGAGAAGCTGGGTAGGGGTCGGATTCTGGGAGAAGCTGGGTAGGGATCGGATTACTCTCGTGTCTAGTAACATTGTGAAAGTAAACTTGTCTCACTAAATGAAAAAAATACAAATACCAAGATTCTTGCTTTTTTGCGGGGAAACTTTGTCAAACTTGCAAAAGTTGTTAGGTTTTTTGATTTTTGCAAGTTAATGTTACTTGTGTGAGGTGTGTAGATGATCTGCAAAGTATGACTCATATGCCATGAGGATATAGAAAAGGCTTGATTCAAGTATGAAGAAATTTTTTGTCAAACATGGAGAACCCATTTGCAATGGGAGAAAAATTGACGTGTAATCCTTTGTTTTAATTTTGACATTTGAGAAATCCTTATTTTTTTCACGTGGGAGATATCCTTATGGTTTTAAAGCAACAATCAAGTCATTGGGTAAGCCCAATGCTATACAATCGTTTGTTTCGAGTTGATGTATACGGTCAGTCTTTTGTTTAAACTCCCGCAAAAAAAGTCTTTTTGTTTAAAAGCAACAATCTTGCAGCTATTTGTAACCGGTGCTGTGTTTTTTTATTATGCTTTGGACATAATATTAAATTCTGCAAGTGCATAATTTGCTCTCGAGTTAAAAAAACTTATTTTTCCCTCGTTCCTTCTTATTACGGCTTCCCACTTTCTCTTCTTTCCTTCTTTATTTTCTCTCTTTTCCTTCCTTATTAGAACTTCCCATTTTCGTATTTTTCTCTCACAATCCCGGAAATCCCTCCTTTCCTTATTTATTTTCTCTCCTTTCCTTCTTATTAGGGTTTCCCATTTTCCTATTTTGCTCTGTCAACCCGAGAAATCCCACCTTTCCAAATCCCCAGTTTCCTTCCTTATTAGGATTTCCAGTTTCCTATTCTTTTCTCTCTCAATCCCGGAAACCCCTCCTCTTATAGTACATATAATGCCAAAAGTCAAATCTACCAATGGCACCCCACCAGCTCGACTGGCAGAAGCACTCCAATACAACCCGGTGATCCAGGGATCAAATCCCAACCTTGTGAGCCTTTTTGTTTTTTTCTATTCTATTTCAAACATCCACACATAGCTGCATGGGCCAGGAGCGACTGGGCCGCACTTTGTACATGGATTCGGCACAATGACCCCTAATCATGAAAACGTATAGAAAAAAATTAGTACCACCTCGCATAGTAAAAATTCTAAAAACTAAAAATATAGGTGAACGGATTAAAAATTTGGAGAAACGCACCTTGCTTTATTAGTAGGTATAGAAGATTCGAAAGTAAAGATTGCAAAATAAAGTAGATCGGAAACTTATATGATGGAAAATAGACCCGAGGGGCATAGGTTTCACTAGTGGCTTCTCTCAAGATAGCATAAGTATTACGGTGGGTGAAAAAATTACTGTTGAGCAATTGATAGAAAAGTGCATAGTTATGAGAATATCTAGGCATGATCATGTATATAGGCATCACGTCCGCGACAAGTAGATCGAAACGATTCTGCATCTACTACTATTACTCCACACATCGACCGCCATCCAGCATGCATCTAAAGAATTAAGTTCATAAGAATAGAGTAACGCATTAGGCAAGATGACATGATGTAGAGGGATAAACTCAAGCAATATGATACAAACCCCATCTTTTTATCCTCAATGGCAACAATACAATACGTGCCTTGCTGTCCCTGCTGTCACTGGGAAAGGACACCGCAAGATTGAACCCAAAGCTAAGCACTTCTCCCATTGCAAGAAAGATCAATGTAGTAGGCCAAACCAAACTGATAATTCAAAGAGACTTGCAAAGATAACCAATCATACATAAAAGAATTCAGAGGAGATTCAAATATTTCTCATAGTTAAACTTGATCATAAACCCACAATTCATTGGATCTCGACAAACACACTGCAAAAAGAGTTACATCGAATAGATCTCCAAGAAGACCGAGGAGAACTTTGTATTGAGATTCAAAGAGAGAGAAGAAGCCATCTAGATAATAACTATGGACCCGAAGGTCTGTGGTAAACTACTCACACTTCATCGGTGAGGCTTTGGCGTTGATGTAGAAGCCCTCCATGATCGATTCCCCCTCCGGCGGAGCGCCGGAAAAGTCCCCAAGATGGGATCTCACGGGTACAGAAGGTTCCGGCGGTGGAAATAGGGTTTCGTGGCGCTCCTAGATGTTTTCAGGGTATATAGATATATATAGGCGACGAGGAGCCACGAGGTACAGAAATCGGTCAGGGGAGCCACGAGGGGCCCACGAGGGTGCGGGCACACCCACCCCCCTGGGGCATGCCCTCCGGCCTCGTGGCTTCCTTGTTTGCTTCTTGACGTCCACTCCAAGTCTCCTGGATTGCGTTTGTTCCAAAAACAACTCTCGTGAAGGTTTCATTCCGTTTGAACTCCATTTGATATTCCTTTTCTGCGAAACACTGAAATAGGCAAAAAAACAGCAATTTGGGCTAGGCCTCCGGTTAATAGGTTAGTCCCAAAAATAATATAGAAGAGCTTGGTAAAGCTCATAAACATCCAAAATAGGTAATATAATAGCATGGAACAATAAAAAATTATAGATACATTGGAGACGTATCAGAGCGCTTCACTCCCTCGCAACGGCACCAGAAAAGAGCTTTGATGACCACAAGTAAGGATCATTCGTAGTCCTTTTGATAAGTAAGAGTGTCGAACCCAACGAGGAGCAGAAGGAAATGACAAGTGGTTTTCAGCAAGGTATTCTGCGCATGCACTGAAATTAGAAGTAACGAGTAGTTTGATACCAAGATAATTTGTAACAAACAAGTAACGGTAACGGCAAATAATATGCAGTAAGGTAGCCCAATCCTTTTGTGGCAAAGGACAGGCCAAAATGCTCTCTTATGGTAAGCAAAGTGTTCTTGAGGGTACACAGGAATTTCATCTAGTCACTTTCATCATGTTAGTTTGATTCATGTTCGCTACTTTGATAATTTGATATGTGGGTGGACAGGCGCTTAGGTGTTGTTCTTACTTGAAGAAACCTTATATTAATGATTAACTCCCTTGCAAGCATCCGCAACTATGAGAAAAGTATTAAGATAAAATCTAATCATAGATCCAAATCAGTACCTTACGAAGTACCGCATAAACTAGGGTTTAAGGTTTTGTCACTCTCGCAACCCATCATCTAATAACTACTCCACAATGCATTACCTTAAGCCCTAATAAGGTGAAGTGCCATGTAGTCGACGTTCACATGACACCACTAAGGGAATCACAACATACATACCATCAAAATATCGAACACATATCAAATTCACATGATTCCTTGCAACAAGATTTCTCCCGTGACCTTAAGAACAAAAGTAACTACTCACAAATGATAATCATGCTCAAGATCAGAGGGGTATTAAATAGCATAATGGATCTGAACATATAATCTTCCACCAAATAAACCATACAGTAATCAACTACAAGATGTAATCAACACTACTAGTCACCCACAAATACCATTCTAAGGTTCCAATGCAAAGATTGAACACAAGAGATGACCTAGCGTTTGAGAGGAGATGGTGATATTGTAGATGTTGATGGAGATTGCTCTCCCCAAGATGAAAGAGTTGTTGTTGATGATGATGATGATGATTTCCCCCTCCGAGAGGGAAGTTCCCCTGGGGGAATCGCTCCGTCGAAGAGCAAAAGTGCTCTTGCCCAAGTTCCGCCTCGAGACAGCGGCGCTGCGTCCCGAAAGTCCTCCCTCTATTTTTTCTAGGTCAAAATTACTTATATACCAGAAGAGGGTGTCGTGGGAAAACACGGCTACCTATGGGACCATCAGCCCCTTGTGGTTCGGCAGGGGGGAAGAGCACATCACACAAAGAGCGGAGGGCACAGAGCATCACACAGACAATTTTTACCTAGGTTTGGGCCGTCGTGAGGCGTAAAACTCTACTCCTATTTTGTGGATTGATAAGAGGACCATGGTGGAGACGCAATGCTCTAGTCCGGCAGGGGTTGCCTCGGGTCGAGAGGAGCTACACGCGTATGATTGTACAAGGGTCCGAATCCTTTCTAAGGTTGACATGGCCCTCCTTTTATAGATCAAGGGGTAACCACAATGGCAAATCAGTCATTGTGTACTGATTAGATAGCAAATAGTGCTATCATACCTAACTCTGTAGAGAGGACAATGTGCATTAAATGCATCACTTAGTTTCACATCATGGAGGAGCCCGACAAGCCTTGCCGTGCTGTTCTGCCACCTTCTCGCCTGCGTGCGTGACATGTCTCTGGATGGGTCTCATTTGGAGGTGATTTCCTTAGAAAATGGCTGCCACGTGCCAAATAACAGCCACTTAGTCACTCGAGGGCTCAACACCGCACCGATCGGTGACTTGCCTTGCTATGAGGTGGAGCGGTGGAGCCTTTGGTGGGGGAGTCCTCCCTCATTGTCCCCGGCAGGCCTGCCAGCCAGGCCAGTCTTTGAGACTTGTCTTTGGGGCAACCTCGACCTTGCCAGGCTAGCCTGCCCGGCAAGGGAGGTTTGTCCTTGGTGGTATCTTGCTCCTTTAGCTTGACTTGGTCTTCTTGATCCGCTCCTTGATTTCTCAAAGAGCTGATCTTCTCATGCTTGGCCTGGTCTTGGATGTTGCAATCTTTCTCTCGAGCCCGTGTACAGTCTGGGCAACATACCTGGGGTTTGTTGCACCGACAGGAGCCCCCAGACCTGGCCTGAACACGCTACCGAGCGTCGTTAGGGTAGGCCCTGTCAAGTACACGGGCGAGGAGGCTGTGGTAGTTCATCCTTTGAGATCTTATTTGCTTCTTCATTAATCTTAGCTCGGGCTGGTTTCCAATTTTCCTGTGTGTCGCATAATACCAATTGTAGTGGGGCCATCCTTGTAATGGCCCGTGAATGACTTTAGCACACAGGCGAGTAACTGCCAATTCACTCTTCCCACCATGTCCTTATCCTTTGCCACGTATGCCGCATGCATTGAGTGGGCTAGGGGACGGAGGCGCATGGTGTGGGAGAGTGTCAAGTCAGGGGCCTGGTCTTCTTCAGTTGGTGGAGAAGGACGGCGGTCACCCGCCGAGGAAGGAGCCAGCCCCCGGCTCCAACCCGCCTATAAAAGAGGGGGAGAGGGGGAGTGTAAGTGCTCATCCACGCAACTCTCCTCCCCCATCCTTCGCCTTCTTCTTTCCATGTTGAGAGGGAGAGACCGGGGCCAAGCCCCGGGCTCTTGCTTGGGGTTGATAACGCCAAATGCTCGTGTCGACGCCCCCGGAGTGAGTCTGGTCTGGGGCCCAAGGGGATGCAGCGGTCGAAGATGTGGGCGTCGAGTCGCCCACAGTGTGGGAGGTGTTGCGCTTCTCCAAAATGGTGAAACGCTCGTCTCCTTCACACTAGTCAGCCATCTGCTAGGAGGCACCAACTCCCGCCATGATGCGCCGAGTCTCGTCGACCCAATGGCGGGGCTCTCGGGGCTTCCGGCATTCGTCTGGAGTCTAGCGCTCGGGATTATTGGAAATCCCAGGACTGCTCCTTCCAGTGGAGCCGGGGTTGATGCTGAAGACGGTGGCGCCTTCCTGCCCGCCAAGGTGGGTAGCGGTGCTCCATGCCCGCCTTGGACGTCGTAGTCGCCAGTTGCCTCTCTAGGGAAGGTGACGGGTCGAGGGTCCAATGTCTTCCTGGAGTGATGGTGATGGGAAAAAACGAGGGAAGACGGAGAAGGTGGGTGGCAGGGCGTCAGGTCGGATTATGATGGCACCGACGCCTTCGTCTCGTATTGCCAGCCCGCTGCCTTGTCTTTCCGCTCTTCCCCTCCCTCCCCGGCACCATCATCACCAGCCTCTCTGAGACGGTTGCTGGGGAGGGTGTCGCTCTCTTGGTGCCTTTGCCTCCTCCAGCAGTCTTCCAGCTAAGCTCCGGCGGCTCTCCCCGCCAACGCTTGTGCTGGGGCTTTTCACTGGCCTTGGGGGTGCTGGCCAGGGCACCGCCGAGCTGCTCCCTCCATCCTTGTCCTTCGTAGCCTCGCCACTCCGATCTTGTCGAGCTGCACCCGGCAAGTCCTGACGGGATCGGGTCGGGCATCTGCTCAGGCACTCCTTTTTCCCTCTTCACCTCCCATCGCAGTGCCTAGGAGGAGAGGGACAAGAAAGGGATTACAGAACACTTATCTATTTTCAGTCTAAAATATGTAGGCACTTGCCAAACTTTAGTCTAAATTATGTAATCTTCTTTATACATATTTGTGTTCTGTAAGATCTGTACTCGCCTATCAACATTTTAATGAAAAATACAAGCTTTGCCGGGCACTTGTGCATGTATCATATCCATGCAGAGGTGAAATGCCTCTATACATTCAAGTAAACAAGTTTTCCCTGGTAGGCTATCCTTCCAGTACCCTCAGTTTGTTGCCGTTGGGCTAGGCCCACCAGGCACAAAACCATAGAGAGGGACCAGCCCCCCGCCAAACCTTCTACGCCAAAGTCCACTGCGACCATCCTGGCCAAAGCAATGTTCAAGTCAAGGGATGGTAGCACCTATGTTTCGAAGGTGGCGAGGTTTTCATATGCACAAGTTTCACTTTACAGAACATGTATGGATAAGTAAGAACTTATCTGTTTGGCATACCGGGGACCGCAATGTAGGCTTGTCTTCTCTTCTTTTCTTCGGGACCGAGTCCATGGTAAGAACCCTGCAGCTTAGTGTAGATGAAAAGGATGCCACATGCGATCTTATCTACATGATCATTCTATGCTCATGATATGCTTATGCACGCATGCAATCTCCTTTCTCGGTTGCTCAGGGTCTGCGCCTGGCTTTGTACAAAGGGTTACATGCAACTTCGGTAGAGCTTGTACAAAATAGTGGCTGCCATGCAGGGCCCGATAGTCACGCCTTACGAGTAGAACTTACGGATATGCTCAATGTTCCATGAGTTTTGCAATTGAATGCCATCTCCGGTCTCCAGATAGACTGTGCCAGGCTTGGTGACTCTTACTACCCGATAAGGGCCTTCCCACTTTGGCGTCAACTTGTTTGTACCCTTGGCGTACTAAAAACGCCTTAGGACAAGGTCGCCTTCCTCAAAACTCTGGGCATGAACCCTACGACTGTGATAGCGACGCAGGGCTTCCTGGTAGCGTGCAGCACGTGTAGTAGCCCAGAGACGATTCTCCTCAAGTAGCATAGCGTCATCACGCCGGTGCTGTCCTTGCGCTACTTCATCGTAGGCATGTACTCGAGGCGACCTGTAAAGGAGTTTCATTGGGATAACTGCTTCTACCCCATAGACTAGGGAGAAGGGATTCTGCCTGGTAGCTCGATTTGGTGTCGTACAGAGGGACCAAAGAACCGCCGGCAGCTCATCGATCTATCGCCTGCCACACTTCTGCAGCTTATCGAATGTTCTTGTCTTGAGTCCTCGTAGCACTTCAGCATTCGCCCTCTCAGCTTGTACGTTGCTCTTTGGATGGGCAATAGGGGCAAATGAAATTTTGCTTCCGAGAGCATGAACGTATTGCATGAAGGCACGACTTGTGAATTGGGTGTCATTGTCAGTGATGATTTGGGCAGGGACCCCGAAGCGGCACACCAATCCTTCCAAGAACTTGATAGCTGACTGTGCAGTCACCTTCCTCACAAGCTCCACTTCCAGCCATGTTGTAAACTGATAACCCACAAGTGTAGGGGATCGCAACAGCTTTCGAGGTTAAAGTATTCAACCCAAATTTATTGATTCGACACAAGGGGAGCCAAAGAATATTCTTGAGTATTAGTAGTTGAGTTGTCAATTCAACCACACATGGATAACTTAGTATCTGCAACAAAGTATTTAGTAGCAAGAGTGGTATGATAATAAAGGTAACAGTGGCAAAAGTAAAGATAAATGTTTTTGGGTTTTTGTAGTAGTTGTAACAGTAGCAACGGAAAAGTAAATAAGCGAAGAACAATATGTGAAAAGCTCGTAGGCAATGGATCAGTGATGGATAATTATGTCGGATGCGATTCCTCATGCAATAGTTATAACATAGGGTGATGTAGAACTAGCTCCAATTCATCAATGTAATGTAGGCATGTATTCCGTAAATAGTCATACGTGCTTATGGAAAATAACTTGCATGACATCTTTTGTCCTACACTCCCGTTGCAGCGGGGACCTTACAGAAACTAAGGGATATTAAGGCCTCCTTTTAATAGAGAACCGGAACAAAGCATTAGCACATAGTGAATACATGAACTCCACAAACTATGGTCATCACCGAGAAGTATCCCGATTATTGTCACTTCAGGGTTATCGGATCATAACACATAATAGGTGACTATAGACTTGCAAGATAGGATCAAGAACACACATATATTCATGAAAACATAATAGGTCAGATCTGAGATCATGGCACTCGGGCCCTAGTGACAAGCATCAAGCATGGCAAAGTCATAGCAACATCAATCTCAGAACATAGTGGATACTAGGGATCAAACCCTAACAAAACTAACTTGATTACATGGTAAATCTCATCCAACCCATCACCGTCCAGCAAGACTACGATGGAATTACTCACACACGGCGGTGAGCATCATGAAATTGGTGATGGAGGATGGTTGGTGATGAGGACGGCGATGAATCCCCCTCTCCGGAGCCCCGAATGGACTCAAGATCAGCCCCCCCGAGAGAGATTAGGGCTTGACAGCGGCTCCGTGTCGTAAAACGCGATGAAACTTTCTCTCTGATTTTTTTTCTCCCCGAACGTGAATATATGGAGTTGGAGTTGAGGTCGGTGGAGGTCCAAGGGCCCCACGAGATAGGAGGCTATGCCCTAGGGGGGGGGGCTGTCTCGTGGACAGGCTGTGGGCCCCCTGGTGTTGATTCTTTCGCCAAAAATTCTTATTAATTCCAAAAAGTGCCTTCGTGGATTTCCAAGACATTCCGAGAACTTTTCTTTTCTACACATAAAACAACATCATGGCAGTTCTGCTAAAAACAGTGTCAGTCCGGGTTAGTTTAATTCAAATCATGCAAGTTAGAGTCCAAAACAAGGGCAAAAGTGTTTGGAAAAGTATATACGTTGGAGACGTATCATAAACTTGTCTCATTGCAATGAACAAGAACTCAAAGCCCCCGGTAGCACGAGGGAAGGGGCCCAAGATGTCGAGCCCCGAGAACGAAAATGGCCATGATAAAGGGATAGTTTGAAGAGCTTGGGCAGACTAATGGATATTCTTGGAGTGGAACTGGCAGGCTTCACACTTGGTGACTAGTTCGATTGCGTCTTGGAGGGTTGTGGGCTAGTATAAACCTTGCCGGAAAGCTTTTCCAACCAAGGCCCTTGATCCGATATGGGAGCCGCACATACCCTTATGTGTCTCTGCCAGCAGTTCCTTTCCTTCTTCCCGGCAAATGCACTTCAATTTCACACTGTTGGGCCTTCTTTTGTATAGCGTGTCATCAACGAACTGATACATACTGGCCCTTCGTGATACTCTCAGCTTCTTCTTGCTCTTCAGGAGGTTCTCCTGTTTGGAGGAAACGAACAATGTGTCATGCCCAAGTTGGAGCCTGAGGCTCGACAACGAGGATCAGCGGCGCCTCCTCATTCACGGGAGCGCACTCCTCAATCGTAGAGGTTGGTAGTTTGGCGGGAGGGTGCAGCTTGCCGATCAAAGGAAGTTGTTCCCGCCAAGCTCTCTGTCGGGGGCTTCGGGAAGCTCTGCCGGGAGAGGCTTCCTGGAGTCCAGTTTCCTCCTCTTTCTGGCCATTGTTGTCAGGGATATGGAGGGTTAAGTCAGATTGAGAACAAAAATCCCTGGTTCCACAAGGAGTTTTTTGCGCGCACACTTTGACAGATAATCAACAATGTTGTTTTCCGCACGGGGTATGTGCTTTGTTTAAAATTCGTTAAAGCGCTCCTCCAACTTTCTCACTTCCTCGACATATGCCTCCATGAATGGGCTTTGATAATCCTTGTTTACTTGTCTCACCACAAGTTGTGAATCTCCACGGATGATCAGCTTCTTGATTCCCAGTTCTGTTGCAATTCTGAGCCCGGCAAGCAGCCCTTCGTACTCTGCAGTATTGTTGGTAGCCTTCTCCCGAGGGAAGTGCATTTGAACGACGTACTTAAGGTGCTCCCTAGTGGGGGCAACGAGAAGCACGCCAGCTCCTGCCCCTTGTAGGAAGAAGGCACCATCAAAATACATTATCCATTCTTGGGGCGCTTCCTTGCCCGGGATGACTGTCTCCAGCACTTCTTCATTAGGGGTAGGTGTCCACTCCGCAATGAACTCTGCTAGTGCCCTGCTCTGAATAGTTGACGTGCTCTCAGACTTCAAGCCAAAGATGGATAACTCCAAAGCCCATTCCACAATTCTGCCAGTGGCCTCGGGGTTTTGGAGTATGCGTTGTAAAGGGAAGCAGGTGACAACCGTGATCTCGTGGGCTTGGAAGTAGTGGTGCAGTTTCCTTGAGGCCATGATGAGGCCAAAAATCAACTTTTGCACTCAAGTGTACCTCGACCTAGCCCCCTGCAGCAGGGAGCTGATGAAGTACACAGGGAACTGCACCACCTTCTTCCTTGCCGCGACCTTGGAACTGCCTTCGTTGCGCTGCTCTTCCTTGTCTTGATCTTCATCTGACCTTGCTGGGAAGGGTTCACCTTCCTCTCTAGAGGGGACGTCGGTAGCAGCTTCTGCTCCATCTACCTCCTGCTGTGCCACTAGTGCTGTGCTAACCACTTGATTGGTCGCTGCTAAATATAGCAGCAACGGCTCTTATGGTGTAGGAGCGACTAAGGTGGGAACAGACCAAAGGTAGGTCTTGAAATCTTGTTGTGAGACGTACGCCTCCAAGGTCCATTCCACGGGTCCTGCCTTCTTCAAGATTTTGAAGAATGGCAAGGCGCGCTCGGCGGACTTGGAAATGAACCTACTCAGCGCGGCAACACATCCAGTCAAACGCCTCACATCTTTAACTGTCTTGTGTGCTTGAATCTACTCGTTAGCCTTGATCTTGTCGGGGTTGGCCTCTATCCCCTGATGGGACACAAAGAAGCCAAGTACCTTGCCGGAAGGAACACCAAATACACACTTCTCCGGGTTCAGCTTCAAGTTGATCTTGCATAGATTTGTGAAGGTCTCTTCCAAGTCCTGAATGAGAGTCAATCTATCCTTGGTCTTGACCACCATATCATCCATGTAGGCTTCAACATTTATGTGTAGCTGGGACTCAAAGCCAATTTGTACTGCCCTTGCAAAAGTGGAGCTGACGCTTTTTAACCCAAAGGGCATCCACACAAAGTAGTATGTGCCACATGGGGTGATGAACGTGGTATTCTCTCCGTATTCCTTAGACATGAAGATCTGGTGGTATCCAGAGTAGGCCTCCAAGAACGAAAGCAAGTCACACCTGGAGGTGGAATCCACAATCCGGTCGATGCGCGGCAAGGGGAATGGGTCCTTTGGGCATGCTTTGTTCAGATCAATGAAATCTATGCAAAGCCTCCATTTCCCATTAGCCTTGCGCACCACCACTGGATTTGCTAACCACGTTGGATGCAATACTCCTCTGACAAAACCAGCTGCCTCAAGTTTCTTGATCTCCTCGGCAATAAACAACTGCCACTCCAAAGCTTGCTTCCAGACCTTCTGCTTGACGGGTCGGGCGTGTGGGCAGACATCAAGGTGGTGCTCGATTACCTCCCTAGGAACACCGGGGATGTCAGATGGTTGCCAGGAAAACACATCGACATTCACCCGCGGCTAGGCAACGAGTGCGCTTTCCTATTTGTCATCGAGGGTGGCATTAATGGTAAATGTACCATCAGTGCCAGCCAGCCCCTGTTGGGACCTTCTTCATAGCGGGTCCAACAGCCTTGGATCTCTTGCTATTGGAACTCTTCGACAAGTCATCAACAGGTGCAGCACACTCCGAAGAGGTACACTTCCCGATTCCTTGTTGGCATCCTTGTTAGCCCTCTTCTTTTTCTTGCTTTCCTTGGCGAGAGCGGTAGCTTCTGCAACCTCTGCAGCGACTGCTTCCCGGTACATCTTGTCCACGCATATGATTGCATCTTTCTAGTATGATGGAATGGAAATGATGCCTATTGGCATTGTGAAAGGATCGAGAAGAGGTGTCTAGAGGGGAGTGAATAGACTCTAAGCAAGAAAAGTTGCAGTTTTTAATTTCTTTAAGTTGAAGTGGACTTTTGGCACAAGTTTAACAATCACAATACATATCAAGCAAGTATGCAAAGAGTATATGAGTAGCGGAAAGTAAAGCATGCAACTTGCAAGAATGTAAAGGGATGGGATTGGAGTGTGCAAACGCAATTGGAGACACAGATGTTTTTGTCGTGGTTCTGATAGGTGGTGCTATCATACATCCACGTCGATGGAGACTTCAACCCACGAAGGGTAACGGCTGCGCGAGTCCACGGAGGGCTCCACCCACAAAGGGTCCACGAAGAAGCAACCTTGTCTATCCCACCATGGCCGTCGCCCATGAAGGACTTGCCTCACTAGGGGGTAGATCTTCACGAAGTAGGCGATCTCCTTGCCCTTACAAACTCCTTGGTTCAACTCCACAATCTTGTCGGAGGCTCCCAAGTGACACCTAGCCAATCTAGGAGACACCACTCTCCAAGAAGTAACAAATGGTGTGTTGATGATGAACTTTTTGCTCTTGTGCTTGAAATGATAGTCTCCCCAACACTCAACTCTCTCTCACATGATTTGGATTTGGTGGAAACACTACAAAAAAATACACTTCCGTGATGATACGTGTTTGTCACAGTAGGTCGCGTTTTTTGTCATGCATGTACATCCATGACAAATTTATGACAGAATCAAGATAGTCATACCTGTGCTGTCGTAGAAGTGTTCCATGACATTACCAAAATTATCATCACGGAAGTGTCCACTTCCATGACGATAAATCACGCGTCACAGAAGTGCTTTCGTCAAGGGTGACCGACACGTGGCATCCACCGTAACGGAACGCCGTTAAGCTATCGGGTCGGGTTTTGGATCCGATAACCCGTTAACAGCCCCGACCAATGGGGATTTTCCACATGTAAAATCATTATTGGCTGGAGGAAACACGTGTCGGCTCACCATTGGGACAGATGTCATCCACTCATTGGACAGAAGGCGCCTATGATACGTCAACACGTGGCACGGCCCAACAGAGGCCCATTCCTGTGAAAAGGCCGACCCGTTTGACTTGGTCAAAAGGTGGCGGGCCGGCCCATGTAAAGCCTGTTAATGGCCTGTTCGCATATGGCCCATTTACAGCCCGCTAACCCAAGGCCCGTTACGCCCTATCCGAATTAGGCCCAATAGCGTCATCTAGGCCACCCAATATGATTCCAGCCCGTTTTCACTTCTGGTCCATGTATGACCCATGACGTCTTTCGGCCCATATGAGGCCCTATGTAACTCTTGGCCTATTAACGGCCCGTGGTGAAACTGGCCCGTAATGAATAGTGTATTACTTTACACCCATTAACAACCCATGGTGAAACTGGCACGTAATGAATAATGTAGCACTTTATACCCATTAAGGGCCCGTTATTCCGTTGGGCCGTTTCCATCCCATTATCTTTCGGTCTTCTCAGAGCCCATTTATTCTTGGGCTCATTTCCGGCATTCGTTTACTTACGGCCCATTACTGTCATTTTCTGCTTATGGGCCAAATTCAGCCCGTAGTTACAGTCCGCCCGTTTGTGGTCTGTTAACACGTTGGGCCGTTTTCATAGTGTCATGAAATACGACCTATTAATGATGGCCCGTTATGGTCGGCCCATGAACGGACGATTCCATCTCTAGCCCGTTTACGACCATTATGCGGCCTGTTATTGGCCCATGTTTGGCCAATCGATCATACTGCCCGTATAAGGCCCATTGATGATTCGGCCCGTAGAAGGCCCATTGTTTCTGCGGCCCATAGAAGTCCCACTGTTTATACGGCCCATAGAAGGCCCACTGTTTATACGACCCATAGAAGGCCCACTGTTTCTATGGCCCGTAGGTCCAGTGTCACTACAGTAAATATTAGCCCATGGTTATTGTGTCTTAGTTTTAAAAAATAGGTTATTACAGCCACTAGCAAACCGCAGAAAAAGAACTGCACTGACTACAAGCAAACAAATAAACAAGACAACAAGGAAATAAATAAGCAAGCAACTTACACTAGGCTATCACGGCTATTACACATATTACATCCACTGGGCATCAAAGTTCGCCACTAGTGCAAATATAGGGAACACAACAGCATATAAACGCCGCAGCAAAACAAGTCCAGAACTAAAACCACTTCAGAAGAGCTAAAGAAACAATATCCTAGGTACCCATAATGCTGGCAAGATGCTTAGCAAGCTTATTAACTTTCTCTTGTTTGGCGCTTAAGTCCTCCAGTGCTTGTTGTTGCACCAGAAAGTATGCATCTGAATTCTGCATGGACTTCCTCAGTCCTTTGACTTCCTGTCGCATAACAACTGATCGATGTCTTTCAACTTGAAGTTGAGACTCAAGAAGCCGAATTGATTCAGGCAATGAGTTCGAAGAGCTGGTGCCAGCAGTGGTAGCCAGTAACTCGAACACTACATCAAGACAGGACTTTGGGGTTGTCTCAGTGTCCTCAATATAGTTTTTATCAGCTTTCTTGGAGATCAACAGGGATGTCTCACTATCTTGAACCTTATCTGCATTACTTCCTTTACCGTTGCATAATAGGGTACTCTTCTCCAATATTGTATCTGCGTTCTAAAAGAGAAACAAACAAACATATCTCAGGTTTACAATGTAGTATATGAAACTCATTTTGGTAAACCAGCTCAGTAGTAAGGTGAACAGGATAACAGCATGAAACAAACATATATCTATGTAGTATGGTCACTGTATGGTCTATATCATTCTAGTTTATGTTGCCAAATCAAGATAGATACAGTTCGAATCATATCTATTTAAGACAAAGCAGCATAGACAGAACATAAGTGTGGGAAACTACACAGCAATAACAACACTCGTAATGTGCATGGCAGGAGAACATAACTGTTTATTCAATTGAAACTGAAATCAACATAGAGCAAGTTACAACAGCAAACAGCCAAACACGTTGAAGAAACAGGTTTAAAACATACCTGTTGCGCCATTGGAGTTTCAATTGCATCCTTCAAATTGGAAATTGGTTGGTATCAATAAATACAGTGATGCAAGAGCAAAGTAGTATGAACCATATCCACGGAACCTGACTTGAGAACAATTCTTCTTCTACTTTAAGCGTTGACTTCGGGTTCGGAGTGGTGGTCCTCGTGATTTGTCCATTGTAGTCGCCTTACTAACTGCTCGTGTTTGGGTGCTCTGTGGTGGAGACGGTGCTGTGTCAACGGGAACTGGGTGTCTATCTAATGGGGTTGGGGTTAGAAGGGGTGTAGCTGGTTCTCTGTCCAACTGGGTAGGGGTACAATCTGGATGTGTGTGGGTTATGTGTGGTGGGGCTGATTCTTGGGCAAGTACAATCGTGGTTCTATCTGCATCGACAGGTAGCACGATCTTTTCTGAAGACCGTGTTTTTACTCCCACAGATACTGCCATCACTCCCTCCAATTGAAATGGCTGATAAACAAGAAAATTAATTGAATGTACAGACATTGTAAGATAGATAGGTGCAATGGATAGTAGGGAAGAAAACAGGGCATGAAATAATTCACATTTATGTTGTCGAAGCAAACAGAATAGCAGGTCATAATTTCACATATATGATGGCTAATTAAACAAGATAGCATGACACAATTTCACATGTATGATGGCTAACTAAACATGATAGAATGACATACTTCAAAATATGATGACTATGTAAACAGGATGACATGATATAACTATACGATGTGTCTATTAAAGTGGTTGGCATGCCATAAATCACAAACATGCATCGATGGAAACATGATGGCATGATATAATTCACGGATAGAATGACATAATTTAAAATATGATGACTATGTAAACAGGATGAGATGATATAACTATATGATGTCTTTAGAAAATGGGTTGGCATGCCATAATTCAGATACATGCTATCTATGTAAACATCATGGCATGACATAATTCAAATATATGATTTATATACTAAGGAAGTGAGCAGAGGGCAATTGCATATATGATGTGTCAACTAAGGAGATGGCATTCAATATTGTGTATATGATGTAAAAACTAAGCATTGCAATACAACATATGCATTATATGAGTAATATAACCCTGCCAAGTTTGAGCATACACCTCAGGGGGATAATAGGACTGGTCATCTGCCTCTGAATCCTCCTCTGAAGAGCTATCTGTAACCAGCAAGATATCTACTTCAGCCGGTAGCATTGTCTGCTCTGAAGACCTTGTTTTCACTCCAGATTTCTCCATCACCAATTCAAATGGCTGATGCACAGGAAGACCAGTTGAATATACAAACATTGTCAACAAAAGCAATGAGAAATACAAAAAAAGGACGGCATGATATAATTCACATATATGACGCTTGCCTAAACAGCATGGCATTGTATAATTCACATACATAATGCCTTGCAACAAGATAACATTGCATCATTCACATATATAATGTCTTGCAACAAGATGGCATTGCATAATTCACATATATGGTAATTAGACACTAAACAAGTGGCATTCACACAAAGCATGTCTAAACTAAGCAAATGACATAGCAATGCAAGATACCATACGCACGATATGAGTAACATAACCCTACCAAATTAGGGCATGCACCTCAGGAGGGAAATATGACTGGTCATCTGTCTCTGAATCCTCCTCTGAGGAGCTATCGGTAACCAGCAAGACATGTGCTTCGTCAGATAGCATTGTCTGCTTTGAAGACCTTGTTTCCACTCCAGATTTTTCCATGACCGTGCCGAATGGCTGATGCACAGGAAGAGTAATTGAATGTACTAAAATTGTTGACAAATTTAACACATAATAAAAAAATGATGGCATGATATAATTCACATATAAGGGTGGCATTGCAAAATTCACATATATGATGCCTGGCTAGACAAGATGGCATTGCATGATTCACATATACGATAAAGAAACTAAACAGATGGCATTGACACAAAGCATGTCTAAACTAAGCAGATGACATCTTTAATGTATACAGTAAGCAATGCAAGGCACCATATGCATGATATTACCAACATCAGCATGCCAAGTTAGAGCGAAGACCTCATGGGGTAAATAGGAGTGGTCTTATCCTTCTGAATCCCCCTCATAACAGTTATCTTCCTCTTGATTACGATCCGTAATGGTTGGAGGGGGGCTGCCTTTGCGCCCACCATGGAACGACGTCTGCATGAAATTTTATTGCCATGCAAGGCTCGTCTCTTTTTCTCTACATGATCAGTTCCATTGTGTTAAATAACTGGCATGCATAGGAATAAAACATAGTGAGATTATGTAAGGAGTGCATGCACAAATCCAGAGTGATGGTAGCAAACTGTGGATAGACCCAAAACCAATGATAGCAGGCAGATAATAGCTTTAGTTAAAAAATATAGATAATGGCTCCTTTAATGTTTGTTTGCACCCAACATGAAACTCATAGTAGACACCAGAGATTAACCAGATAGTAGACAGGTAGTACTGATTGCTGCCCCAATATGTACCCCACAACCATTTAAATACTCAAGTTTCAACATTAGTTTGGACCTGACTCGGAGTCTAATAGGTGAACACGATGATAATGTAGCATGTCATCATATTAAGCGACGCATAACGTAAGCACACACGGAAGAGTGCGACCTCTCTTGCGGACCCGTGTAGTCCTCAAGGTCATCTACTCAGTTGGTGATGGTAATGCAGTTGTCGTGGCTGCCGGCGGCGGGGAAGAAGATCTGAGGTGGCGAAAGACAATCTGGAGAGCGGATCCCTGCTGTGGTGAACCCTTGCATCGTTGGAGCAGCTGAGCTGGGGTGGAACACAGCGCCGCAGGAGCAGCACAAACCACACAAGGTTTTCTTTGACACATATCTGTAACAGAAGTAATTGAGTAAGGGCTTGTTTGAATTTGAGGATTCTAACAATGCAGGGATAGGAAATAGACATGAATAGGATAGGAATGCACGTGCAAAACAGAAAATTTAAAAACACAGGATTTCTGCCAATCTGGGTGTTTGATTCACAACAATTGGAAGATCACAGGATGCAAAAAAGCATGGTCAGATTAAGTCAAACCACAAGAAAATGTACGGTTATAATGCTATTATGCTACTATCTCTTAGTCTTGTGCTCGATGAATAGGAATATGAAAAGGAGGAGAAGTGGAAATTAGAATTCCTACGGTTTTTCTTTCAAGGAGACACTAAAGGAACAAATCCTATAGTTTTCCTTTGCTCCATTCCTTTGCACCAAATTCATGAAAAGTAGTACCATAGGAAACTTTCCAATTCCTATGTTTTTCATTCACTTTCCCTTTCAAGCACTGGCGATTCGAGTAGGCAGGCTTGAGCAAGGAAAATCCTACACTAAAAAAATGTTTGTGCTACTTCTATTACTTTGGACCCAGGCCACTGCCATACTAGCTCAACTCCTAGGCCCATCGACAAATGCACAGCTCAAACGCGCAGAGATAAATAATGATGGCATTCAAGAGAGTCCATCACGGATAGCTAAGTTGCCTGGTACCTCATTGCTTGTCATATAGTAGGATAAAATAATCATATTTCCCGTTACTACGAGTGCTTAGTGGACAATATATATAACATGTAGAGTAAAAAATTGATGCAACAAGTGTACAACCTGTTTGGCGAAGCCATGTCGATCTCAGCGTGATTGGGTTGGCCGGTGAGGATGCTCCGGCTGAATTTGCTGTCGGAGGAGGGGAAGAAGATCTTAGGCGTCTGGAGATGGAGCCCGAGGTACTGCTCCGCTGTGATGGAGGGTTTCGTCGTTGGAGAAGCGCCGGTGAGTTGTACGACACCGAGGCTGAAGCAGGACAAGAGAGACAACGAACAACGTTAACCTGAGTGGAATTCTAATAGCATCTCCAATACATGATGTAAAATACATAACCACAAAGTGCTAGATGTAAAATACATCAGCCGCTCATCTCTGAACTTAACTGTCGAAACAGAACTTAACTGTCGAAACTGAACTTAACTGTCGAAACTGAACCTAACTGTCGAAACTGAATTTTGTTGTCGAAACTGAACGCACTAGCAAGGTGAAGCTACACGTCGGTTGACTGACTTTTTCATCTCTGGTCAGCGAATTTTGCAGCCGTTGGATACAAAATCAATGGCCTGCGGTTCATCTTCAACCTCCACCCCCCTGAGCCGCCAGCGACCACCGGCCAAACAGCAGCCCCCCGCCACCCGCGGTCGGCGGTGCGCCGCCCCGCCTGCCCCGAAAACACTCCCCAC